>NC_059359.1:8447772-8752772 GCF_019703515.2 Myxocyprinus asiaticus
AAGTCACCTACTGTACTATATCTCCATACTCACACACAACTCCCTAGTATGTACTCCTGGGGTGAATTAAACTGAATAAAATTGCCAGAGCCTCAAATCCCTTCCACTGTGTTAATTTTTAGGCAAACTAAATGTGGTACTGAAGTAGTGTGCAATGACTGACAGGTAAATTTCCCTGTTGATGTAGACTTGTTCCCTATGCCCTTCGGACTGAGGTGCCAGTCGTTCTCGCACCCCAGACCTGTTGCACCCTTCTCATCTCTGCAGGGTCACGTACAGCTTTTGCCCCTCTAAAGGTGTGTTCACACTGATAGAAGTTTAATTGCTGAAGTTCGGCAGATTGCTGTACTGTTGGTTGCTAGTAGGCCTTCCCCCTGGACAACAGTCCTACTATTTATTAATGATGACCAGAATTAAAATTCTGTCATCATTTACTCACCCTCATGTTGTTTCAAACCTGTATTACTTTATTTCCCACAAGGAACTCAAAAGGATATGTCAGGCAGAATAAGTTCAGTTTCATTTTGTCGTTTGATAGATGGGATGCAGACAGAGAAGACTTTATTTTGAGGAAATCCCTCTCAAGAGAGACTCCAGATGATGACAGTTCTGACATGTTTGTGTGTGAATGTCAGCAGGGTGTTTTCTGTTTCTGACAGGCGTTTCTGTTCTTCCAAAGGCAAAAACACTGTCTGCATTTTGTAAACCTCACAGGAACTGAATTCAGCTGTTTTTGTGTTACCGCAGCAAAAATCTAACACAGAAAGAAGGCCACAAAACATTCTCAAGCTGAGGACAAGAAAATCCAGCTAAAAATGTTTTTTTTATTTGTTCACCTTAGCCACACTTAAATTTAAAAATGTCCTTGATATTTTGAAATACAGTATAAGAGATCATTGTACTATAAAAACATACTGTAAGTTTCAGAACTCAATACGTCCTCTCCAGTCTGAAAATAATATTATTGTTTCTACTCTGCAAAAACGACTCGTTTTGAAAATGGCAACATTGCAACATCACAGTGCAGTGTCTTTGAATAGCCACGCCTCCACAACATACATTATCATTGCAGTTAACTGAAAGAGCAGCCGAGGTACTTCAGCTCTGAAGGTGGTACTATTGTTTCTTTAGTTTGCTTTTAACCAACGAAAAGATTAAGACATCAAATAAGATCTCTGCAAAGCCTTCATGCTGGTGAGTAACAAATGTAATAATACTGTTTCTGTCTGTGTTTGTTTAAAATATAAGGAATTGTATAGTCAGCTGTTTTTATCACAAAATAAACCATGATCAAGACTCCAGCGCAGTGGCGGATTTAGGCATGGGTGACATGGGCAGTTGCCCAGGGCGGCATCTTGTGGGGGGCGGCACAACCTCCCCCGGTCAAAAACTTCGGGGGCATTCTCATTTACAATCACCACAACCCAAACACCCCCACCCCCCAGTCAACAACTTTGGGGGTGTGTTGAAGCGGGTTTCGCGTAGGGCGCCATACAAGCTAGCACCGCTACTGCTCGTGATTATTACACAGTTACCAAAGAAATACATAATTGCTCACTAAATATTGATGTGAGATTAAATTATTTTATTATGTAAAAAGAACGCATAGTGGCAAGTGCAGCAAAAGACAGTGGTGCTGTATCCACTAGTGGCTGCTGTCTTATCTGTCTTGTATTAGCCAGGATGTCCCGTATTTTGGACAAAATGAACACATCAGGATGTCCATTATCCAAGTCAAGTCAAGTCAAGTGGCTTTTATTGTCATTTCAACCATATACAGCTAGTACAGTACACAGTGAAACGAAACAACGTTCCTCCAGAACCATGGTGCTACATAAAACAACATAAATCAACATAAAACAAACACAAAACTACATGAGACTACACAGAACTAAATAAGACCTGCACATTTCTACATAAAGTGCACGTGCAAATGTGTGCAAACAGTACAAGATGGTACAATAATTGCTAAAACAGGACAATAGGCACAGTAAGAGACAGTGCAGCGCCGACCAGTACACAGTTCTAGTGTGAAAGTGTCAGATAAAACAGGTAGTGCATAGCAGTTATTGGGGTAGCAGCCAGGTAGAAAGTGACAAGAAATTAAGTACAATATTTCAGAATACAGTAGCAGCAAAAAAAAAATTCTGGGTAGATAATACAGAAATGTGCAAAAATTGCAAAGATAGTCGGATGGTGTTCAGTTGAGTGTGTGTGTGTATTGTCAGTCCAGTCTCTGAGTATTGAGGAGTCTGATGGCTTGGGGGAAGAAACTGTTTCACAGTCTGGCCGTGAGGGCCCGAATGCTTCGGTACCTTTTGCCAGAGGGCAGGAGGGTGAAGAGTTTGTGTGAGGGGTGCATGGGGTCATCCACAATGCTGGTGGCTTTGCGGATGCAGTGTGTGGTGTAAATGTTTATGATGGAGGGAAGAGAGACCCCGATGATCATCTCAGCTGTCCTCACTATCCTCTGCAGGGTCTTGCAATCCGAAATGGTGCAATTTCCAAACAAGCCAGTGATGCAGCTGCTCTTGATGCTCTTGATAGTCCCTCTGTAGAATGTGGTGAGGATGGGGGGGTGGGAGATGAGCTTTTCTCAGCCTTTGCAGAAAGTAGAGACGATGATGGGCTTTCTTTTTATGGAGCTGGTGTTGGGGGACCAGGTGAGGTTCTCTGCCAGGTGAACACCAAAGAATTTGGTTCTCTTGACGATCTCCACAGAGGAGCCGTCGATGTTCAGCAGAGAGTGGTCTCTCTGTGTTCTCCTGAAGTCAACAACCTTCTTTTTTGTTTTGTCACATTCAGAGACAGGTTATTGGCTATGCACCAGTCCGTTAGCCCCTGCACCTCCTCTCTGTATGCTGACTCGTCGTTCTTGCTGATGAGACCCACCACGGTCTGTCATCGGCAAACTTGATGATGTGATTCGAGCTGGGCATTGCTGCACAGTCGTGAGTCAGCAGAGTGAACAGCAGTGGACTGAGCACACAGCCCTGGGGGGCCCCAGTACTCAGTGTGTTGGTGGTGGAGATGCTGCTCACGATCCGGACTGACTGAGGTCTCCCAGTCAGGAAGTCCAGGATCCAGTTGCAGAGGAAGGTGTTCAGGCCCAGCAGGTTCAGCTTTCCAATCAGGTGCTGAGGAATGATTGTGTTGAATGCTGAACTGAAGTCTATGAACAGCATTCGAACGTACGTTTCCTTTTTGTCCATGTGGGTGAGGGCCAGATGGAGGGTGGTGGCGATGGCGTCATCTGTTGAGTGGTTAGGATGATACGTGAACTGAAGTGGGTCCAGTGAGGGGGGCAGCTGGGTCTTGATGTGCCCCATGACGAGCCTCTCGAAGCACTTCATGATGATGGGTGTGAGTGCAACGGGACGGTAGTCATTGAGGCAGGACACTGAAGACTTCTTTGGCACGGGGACGATGGTGGTGCCCTTGAAGCATGTTGGAATGATGGCACTGCTCAGGGAGATGTTTGAAGATGTCAGTAAGAACATCCGCTAGCTGGTCTGCACATCCTCTGAGCACTCTGCCAGGAATGTTGTGTGGTCCAGCAGACCATTTTCCTCACATCAGCCGTGGTAAGACATAGAACCTGGTCATTGGGAGGAGGGATGGTCTTCCTCACTGCCAAGCCATTCTGCACCTCAAAACGAGCATAGAAGTCATTCAGCGCATCTGGGAGGGAGGCATCACTGTCACAGGCAGTTGATGTAGTCCTGTAATTGGTGATGGTCTGGATGCCCTGCCACATGCGCCGCATGTTGCTGCTGTCCTGGAAGTGGCTGTTGATTCTCTGGGCATGTGTGCGCTTTGCCTCTCTGATGGCCTGGGACAGTTTGGACCTCGCTGTTCTTAGGGCCGCTTTGTCTCCTGCTCTGAAGGCAGAGTCTCAGGTCTTCAGCAGTGCATGCACCTCTGCAGTCATCCACGGCTTCTGGTTGGAGCGTGTGGTGATGGCCTTGGAGAGAGTGACGTCATCGATGCACTTGCTGATGTAGCTGGTCACTGATGTTGTGTAGTCCTCCAAGCTGGTGGAGTCACCATCCGTGGCAGCCTCGCCGAACATGTGCCAGTCAGTGTGCTCAAAACAGTCCTGAAGAGCAGAGATGGCTCCTACTGGCCAGGTTTTCACCTGCTTCAGAACCGGTTTGGAGTGTCTGACGAGCGGTCTATGTGCTGGGATTAGCATAACAGAGATGTGGTCTGAGTAGCCAAGGTGGGGGCGAGGCGCCGCCGGTACGCACCGAGGATGTTTGTGTAAACAAGATCCAGCGCGTTCGCCTCTCTCGTTGCAAAGTCCACATGCTGATGGAATTTAGGGAGCACTGACTTGAGATTCGCATGGTTGAAATCTCAGGCGACAATAAACAGTCTGTCAGGGTGTGCGTTCTGCAGTCCGCTAATAGCCCCATACAGTTCACAGAGCACCTCCTTAGCATTAGCACTGGGGGGAATGTACACTCTGTTTATGAGGACAGTTGTGAATTCCTGTGGTAAATAAAATGGTCTGCATCTAACAGTCACAAACTCCACCAGCAATGAGCAACAACTAGAAACTAGCACCGAGTTCTTGCACCATTCCGTGTTGATGTAAACACACAAGCCACCACCGTGAGCCTTACCACACAGAGCTGCATTTCTGTTGGCACGAAACGAGGCGAGCCCATCTAGCTGAATTGCGGCCCATCTAGCTGAACTCTGTCACTGAGCCACGCCTCCGTGAAAATAAAGATGCAGCAGTCTCTAAACTCTCGCCTCGCAGTCTGCTGGAGTTGGATGTAGTCCAATTTAGTGTCCAGGGAGCAGCCTGGCATGGACCCCCACCCTCTTGCCTTGCTTCCACTTCCTAGCACACTGCTTACGACGTCCCCTCCCCCGGCCACCGGCATCATGTGATGCTGAGGAATGGAGGCCTGGTCCCCCTAGCAAGCCGAGATCACGTAGCTTCTCAAGCAGATCATCGTGCAGCTTGGTTGATGCATGATTCTTATACTTTAGCAGTGTCTGGTGATGGTAGACACGAACACCAGTTGCTCCGATGTCCATGTGCCGTAAAAATCGGGCTAAGAAATAAAAATAGCACCGTTTTGGATCCAGAACGGCCGCTGCGTGCTACTGCCATGCCTTCATCTTTATATATACATATGTATATATATATATATATATATATGCAGTATTTAATCAGCGAAACAGTTCACCGGCAAACATCCCGTATTTCCCTATTATATGGGATGCATTTTGAAGTGGCCACAGTACATAGGCGAACACCCAGGTCAACCATCCATTACAGATGGATACAGATTTATTAACCCTGCACATTTGCAGCTTGCGTTATTCTGGACTATTTTCACTGTTCTCAGCTTTATATAGCATAATTGTATCAGTAGTTTGAATATAAGTTTTCGGGAGCAACAATTTGCCAACTTTGTTCAGTTTTCGATTGTTATATCTGTCGGAACAATTGTAGTAATTTGATTGCTTGCTTCATATAAATTTCGACATATTGCTATTATTGATTGCCTGGACTGTGTGCTTTCAGGTGATTTTATAAATCGCTTGCATGTTTTTATTCTTTTATTCTTGGAAGAAAAAATAACATTTCCAGAAGTGTTGGCGGGGGGTGTTTGCACTTCAAAGATGTTACCCAATCGTAACACAGTGGGTGTGTATATTGAAGTCTTAAAGGGGACAGCACAGAAAACTGAGTGTTTCAGACAGAGGGCGAGAGACAGGGTGTAAATGTGTTACTGCGGAGACGTAGCGCGTGGGGAGGCCCATGCTATTCTCCGCGGCATCCACGCACAACTCACCATGCACCCCACCGAGAGCAAGAACCACACATTATAGCGACACGTGGAGGTTACCCCATATGACTCTACCCTCCCTAGCAACCGGGCCAATTTGGTTGCTTAGGAGACCTGGCTGGAGTCACTCAGCACACCCTGGATTCGAACTCACGACTCCAGGGGTGGTTGTCAGCGTCAGTACTCACTGAGCTACCCAGGCCCCCCAGTGCCACTTGGTTTGATATTTTGGTTTCTGATGCAATGACATTAATACATTTACATGTATCTTAAGTGTCCAAATACTATTTGGTGTACAGAGGATAGGAAACAAGATATTCTGCTCAAACTCTCTGTGGAAAAGTAGCTGTTTTTTCTTCGTCAATCCTGCTGGCGTGGGGAAGGCGTTGCTACTGTCTACTGTCATCTTCAGGTACAGCGGCTATCCATATTGGACACCAACAGTTTTTCTCTTAGTCGCCACACAGGACGTTTTGAAAGGAGAGAGATGGCAATTACACCGATTTGTGGCTCTATTAAAACAATTCGAAAGAGCACATTGCCACTCCAGTCAAGACAACAAAGAGTTATTTTGGTTTGTGTTCACACCTCATGTAACAGGCTCAAAGTCACTCAAATAATTAATCCCTGCTTTTGACACACCTTCACATTTTGTAACATAAAACAAGTATCAATAAGAAGTAAATAGAGCTAAGACGTTGTGTTGCACCAAGTTCAAAAATTTCTAAAGGAATGTGTACAGTATTCATAATTGAATTTCAATCACAATTTAGATGCAAACTTTAAGGATCAAAATGGAGGCCAAAAAAGAATCCTCTAATCCTCAAAAAAGATCCTATATGGATATAGATGTACAGATTATCCTATATGCAGGGTTGGGAAGGTTACTTTTCAAAAGTATTCCACTACAGATTACAGAATACATGCTGTAAAATGTAATTTGTAACGCATTCCGTTAGGTTACTCAAGATCAGTAGCGTACTAAATACTTTGGATTACTTCTTCAGCACTGGCAGATTTTTTCACTTGTTTTGACTATAAACAAATAAATAAAGTAAGAAAAAAATACATTCTCTGAAAAAAAAAAAAACTAAATATTTTATGCACTTGTAAATTTATCTTGTTTTAAGGATTTTTAGATATTTTTACAGGAAAACAATATTTAAATTCTCATTAGGAATAATATTTTTGCTCTAATATCAAAGGTCTTACTAGAGAAAAAAAATTATGCTTTAACATTAATTTTCTTTATAGAATTCTTTATAAAATATAATCACGTCTGGTAATAGATGCATGTAAAGGCAAGAAATATTTATGCTTAGCATAAACCTAAATGTTCACATGACATTTCACACAAGATGAACTATTTCTGATGCTCCAAACTTTAAAACCCCACAGAGTGAAAATAACCACATCCTTTTCTGATCGTATGTGGATTCTGTTCAGAGAATGAGGCAGAAAATATAATATTTGTAGCTTTCTATACGATGTTAAAGGCTACATTGATTAGTATAAAAATACCCTACCCGCATTAAAAACATTGACAAGGCTTGTAATCGTGTATTTATTGGATTTATGTGTCATCTGTCAAAGCGTTTCTAACTGTCTTTTATTTTATTTTTATGTAGAAACACGATGTAGCTCCTCTGTTAAACTCCCAAGGGAAAGTTCCTCAAAGACGTCATATCCACCTTTTCACTCACAACAGGTTGAACTTGTATGAATAAAACACATCATAAGAAAGTGTTTCACTGCTGTTCAAACACTCCTTGGATCACATCATTTATATAAATAAATGTTTTCCAACTGAAGAGGCTAAATATTAAATTAAACAAATTACATTAAAATGCAAAGTAATCTCTTCAGTAATCAAAATACTTTTTGAATGTAACTGTATTCTGATTACCAACAATTTAAATAGTAACTGTAGTGGAATACAGTTACTAATATTTAGTATTTTAAATACGTAATGAATGCTACATTTATATAGCGCTTTTCTGACTACACTCAAAGCGCTTTACACAGTGAACAGGGGACTCTCCTCAACCACCACCATACATGGGGTTACATGTATTCCGTTACTCCCCAACGCTGCCTATATGGATAAACAAATTCATAAAGTCCTTCGGATTTAATGTAATCCATAACACTTTACAATAAGGTTGTAATCATAAATAAAAGTTAGACTTCATTAGTTAAAATGAACTAACAATGAACAATAATTTTCAGCACTTATTAAATCTTGGTTAGCAGTCATTTCAACATATACTACTAAATTTTTTAAATGAGAAGTTTATGTTAATATTAGTTAACGCAAAATGAACTAACATGAACTAACAATGAACACTTGTATTTTTATAAATCAACATACGTATACAGTATTATTCGAAGAGCTAAAGGTAGCCTACTATAGTAGTTGCAATGTGGTTTGTGGTTTGGATTCGTTCCAAATTATAATACATTTTCTAATGGCATATTTGACTAGAGTATACACACCTTTTACGTCAATAATTGTAGACAAGAAAAAGAGATTTTAAAAGATGTACAATTCCATAGATTATCCCAGCCTGCAAAGCTGTTCTAAAATAAAACGATAATATTCTCTAAAGCCTTAATGGCACAGCCATCCCATAATCGCAAGCTGAAGTGTCTAATGTCTGCTCTACATCTTTAATTTAAACCTCCACTCTTTATGATTTAAGTAAGATCAGTAATAAAACTCTTGTGATGCAGATATTAACTTAAGCCCTTGAGTTAATATCCACAACATTTATTTTACTGTGTCCTAAGTAATTGGATTGCACATACACCGTCTTGTACTCAATGGATCATGCATCTATTAATCAAAGCGTAATTATGCACATTTCCGAGATAAATAATGCTGCTTCACGTCCAGTAAAGTACAAATGAGTCAATCCGGGCATATTCATTTCTTATCTAACTGACCTCATTCCAGTCGCATAATGCCAATAAATAATAGAGGTAGGAGTGTATGAAAAGATATATCCTCTGAGAAGGAAGAGGAACCGTTTAAAGCAGCACTGAAAAAGATCTCTGAGGAATTGCGATCATGTCCCAGCTAAATGATTCCAATAGCACGTTGTGTGAGGCCAAGAAATCTCTATTTCCCATGTATACCACTGCTGAAAATGTTTAACTACGCACATATGCTGCGACTAGCTGTAAATACCCACGTAATTCAAACTGTTTGTGGCTGAGTACTTATGTGAGCTGTATATTAATGTTTTGTCTATGAACAGCTCAGTTACTGAGTAATAAAAACGAGTCCACGAGGACTTAGAGCCCATTGGGAATTCCAAATTGGGGAGAAAAGGGGAGTTCAGAATGACACACTACCCATACTACTCTTACCTCTTCAGCCATATATGTCTATGGCAGAAACAGTAAGAGTAGTGTGGTAGTATGCCATTACAAACTTGGCCATGGTGTGTGCGACCGCTAAACCAGAGAAGGACAAAGGATGGGGAATTTAGTATGTTTGTGCAAGTGGAGAAGCACTATCAATACTTACTGTATGTACTGTATCTCAGCCCCTACTAATTCATCTTTTGTTTATATTGTTAGTTTTCACCCTGTTCTTTGACTACTTGAAAGCAACATCCCCACTGTACAAGTTGCCACTTGGTGGACCCACATATTACTGCAGTCAATCTCTTGCACATGCGCAGTACATACGCTTGATGATGGCATGTCTAGAAAAATCAGGCTGCACACTTACAGTGCTCGCATAACATGCTGATGATGAAATTTACGTGACATGCCCTGTACGCATACATTAGCAACCATGTTAAAACAGAAGTATGCTTAGGCTTTAGGGTCAGAGAGCGGGTGATGGTCATTAAATGGTCCTTAAAAAGTAAATTCTGAGACTGCCTTTTGGCACAAAACCCTTTACTAATACATGTGGACCTAATAGCAAATTATAGTTATGCTTCTTTTGTTCTCTGTCTCTCTCTCTCTCTCTCTCGCTCTCTCTCTTGTGTGATGACTCACTAGTACTGCTAACACTTCTCCTCTTCAAAGATCTCCTCTGGGATCAGATCGATCAACACCAGGTCAGACACTTGCCTGAAGAGACAGAGACAGTAAAAAGACCACACAAAGGATGTTTCAAGATCTCAGATGAGCCCTCACACACACAGAGCGAGGTCTTCCGGTAACGAGGGCCAAATGAACAGCATCTCTGTGGGTCTATCGAGTGAGATGAATGGGGTCAGAACCGCAGCAGGGATAATATTTTCAGTCCTTGGGCGCCACAGGGCTGAATTTATGGGTCTTAAAGCTGCACATCAGAGCAGATGAAACGTTAAATCTGTCAGATAGGGGGTGGAGGGGTTGGGTGAGTGCCAAGAGGTCGGTTCTGTGCTTTTGGTCTTGGCAGGTATAAATGTCTAAAAGAAAAACACTGTTTCCTTGTTGGCCAGAAACATACTTCACGTAAGTATGCAGTAGCAAAAAGCTTCGCCAATGCATTGCAAAGACACAGTAACATGTCCACCGAGTTTTTTTTTTTTTTTTTTTTAAATCAACATCAAGATTTTTGGTTAGAATTAATATGACTGTATTAAAAAAAGTGTCTATTTTAGGTTCTGTAACTGGTCACCATTTATTTGTAATTTTTCACCATTTGTAATAAGGGATACACCGATATGGAATTTCTAGGCCAATACAGATAATTCACAGCTCATTGTGGATGATACAGATAACCGATAATTTTACTCTTTGCCTTCCAACCCTGTAAACTGGAGCTGCTAGCTAATTAATTCAAAACTCTGAGATTTCCTGGCCCAAGCAAATAAACTGTAAAAAGTTATCTGCGAAAATATTAATGTAAATTCACTATTGGCGCAATAATAATATTTTACTTTTCTCAGTTATCGGCTATAGTATATTAGCAGATATATTGTGCACCCCAATTTGTAATCACTTTTTTGTAGAGCTGTCAAAATTAACCCGTTAACATGCGATTAATTTAAAAAGTTTAAAAACAATGCATTTACTGTTAATATAGCATGAACCAGCATAAACACTGGACGGACCAGGGTGGAACCTTTGTGATGTGTCGATGTGTCCACCCGGAGTCATTACACTGACAGACACACCACAACACACATGCTAGCTGTGTCTCATTTCGAAGGCTGCGTGCTTGCTAGGACGCGTCCTTTGAAGACTGTAGTATCCACCTTATTTTGCAACGCGGAAGCAAGCAGCGGCTGCATTTCCGGCAAATGTGAGAAAGTTCCGCTGGCATTGACCGCAGTGTAAATAACTAGAAGGTTATAATACCAGAGTTAGTGATCTGGGCTTATAAACTATCACACAACCACAGGATGTACAGCAGAATTATGTGCCAATATCAGATAATTTTCTAACATCAGCATTTATAGTAAAAGAGTAAGTAAATCACTTTCACTGCCAGAGGAAAAAAACATGGCGGATGAGGCGATATCAATCGCGGATTAAATACTGATTTCAGAATCATTTTTTTCTGAATGTCAATGATGGATCACTTGCTTTTCTTGTGTATACTGTATAGTATCACTGTTTAGTCTGATGTGTACAGTTGGTTCAATGTTTTATTCAGTTGTCCAGAGATATGGAATTACTCCTATTCAGTTTTTATTAAACAGTTTTTCCATGAGGAAGTTTTATGTTCTTAAAAGAAATTAATCTAACACTAAACCTTTGTTAATGTTGTTTCAAAGAGGATTTTAGAATTATTGTGAGTCTCTAGACATGAGAGACACTTTTATAACTCATGCATCCTCATGAACTTACTGACTAGTGCCTCATCGGGCTGCACTCGCTTACGTCACCAAAATCTGGACTCGGAGGAGGACCGCAAGGGCTTAGGGTGCCATTTGGGACAAGGACACACAGATATTCTGTCAATGATCAAGTGATGGAGAAATGACCTCTTAACGGTATTTGTTGTACAAAACAAGCCCAGATGGGACTACAGCCACTGTTATGTACAGTTTAATTACCACAGAAGGATGTTAAGTCTTAACTATCACCAAAACGTTGTCTCCAGTGCTTTTCATGTGGAGTTCAAAGCAGCGCTTATGACGCTGGCATTGAAGTCCTGACACGAATCATGAATGCGGCTTTACGATTGCTGTAGCAAAGTGGATAGCCACAGTCTGCCAGCTGATAAATATTGTGGAGGATGAGAGTTTAAGAGATTTAATGCCCATTGCAATAAATATGCAACCTATGGGCTAGTCCTTTTAATTAGTCAAACTCCCACTTAGACTTTGGGAAATGTTTAATGTTACTTGAATTGGTGCATTTCTATCATTATAATGTGGAAGGCTTTGTTTGGAAAATGTAAATAAAGCATTATGTTGTTACAAATTGTTTTGTGTTCTTTCCCAAAAAGCAAATAAATGCATTTTGACAGGAAAAAGGTATATATAGAGTCATATTTTGCTACTTTCAAAATCTGCGATTAATCACTATTAACTATGGAAAATTATCTGATCAATTGATTTTAATCGACTGACAGCCCTACTTTTTTGGTATCTTCATTTAATTTTAAATGGTCCTGCAGTGTGACAAATTCATTTTTAAAAAAACAAATATTCCATGTATTTTTTATTTTTTTTGAGAGGGCACCAAGGCCAACCCCTAAGAATATGGTTTTCACATACAGTGGCAAGAAAAAGTATGTGAACCCTTTGGAATTACCAGCATTTATGTATAAATTTGTCTTAAAATCTGGTTTGATCTTCACCTAAGTTATATAATGAACAAACACAATCTGTTTAAACTAATAACACACAGATTATTGTATTGTTCTTGTACATATTGAATACATCATTCAAACATTCACATTGTAGGTTGGAAAAAGTACATCAACAAAAGCTAATTAGAGTAAGGAGTTGGCAAACCTGGCATCCAATTAATGAAAGGAGATTGAAGGTGTGGGTTAGAGATACTTTGACTCAAACATTTTGAGTATGCTATTCACAATAAGCATCTGCTGACATGGACCATGCCTTGCAACAAAAGAGATCTCAGAAGACCTACGATTAAGAATTGTTGCTTTGCATAAAGCTGAAAAGGGTTACAAAGCTATCTCAAGAGCTTAGATATTCATCTGTCCAAAGTTAGACAAGTTGTCTATAAATGGAGACAATTTAGTACTGTGGCTACTCTCCCTAGAAGTGGCCGTCCAGCCAAGTTGATTCAAAGGGCACACTGCAGAATGCTCAATAAGGTAAAACAAGAACCCTAGAGTGACAGTTAAAGACTAAGATTAACATCTCAGCTCATGAGTCTACTATATGGAAAACATTAAACAGGCATGGTGCCCATGGCAGGACACCACGAAGGAAGCCACTGCTTTTCAACAAAAGCATTGCTGCATGCCTGAAGTTTGCCAAAGACCACCTTTACACTCCACAATGCTACTGGGACAATGTTTTGTGGACTGATGATACTAAGGTTGCATTGTTTGGGAAGAACACTCAGCACTATGTATGAACATACGAACATGAAAACATCATCCCAACGGTGAAGTACAGTAGAGGGAGCATCATGATTTGAGGCAGCTTTGCTGCTTCAGGACCTGGACCGGTTGCCATCATCAAGGGAAAAATGAATTCAAGTTTATCAAGATATCCTACAGGTTAATTTCAGGGTGGCAGTGTGCCAACTGAAGCTCAGAAGAAGTTGGGTGATGCAGCAGGACAATGACCTTAAACATTGAATAAATCCACTACAGAATTGCTTCAAAAAAAGACAATCCACCTTTTGGAGAGGCCCAGTCAGTACCCAGACCTTAACCCATAGAGATGCTGTAAAATGACCTTAAGAGAACTGTTCACACCAGACATCCTAAGAATATGGCTGAGCTGAAGCAGTTCTGTAAGGAAGAATGGTCCAAAATTCCTTCTGAACATTGTGCAGGTCTAATCCGCAGCTACAGGAAATGCTTTGTTAAGGGCATTGCTGCCAAAGGAGGATTGACCAATAGTAAATACAGTAAGCCACAAAACTTAAACTTTATACATGTCAACATGATTTAACTGTGATAATCAATATTGTAATAAATGCTGTTAATTGATCTTAACTTGTATTGAACCTGGAACATTCCATTAAGAACTTTTAAAAAAGACACTTGCATTCTGTTCATTGCGCTGCATCTAGCTTTTTTAACGAAGGAATACATTCCGTCAAAAGAGCCCCTGTTGAAAGAAAACTTAATTTTTGTTTCACATTGCAAGACACTTTCATACCTTCCAGTGGTTGATATTCCCCACATCTTCTCTATGCCTGTGGTTTCATTCTGCAAGGTCCTTTGACTGAAACCCAGATCCACTCTTTCATAGGTGCACACCTGAAAAACAACAGAACCCAGCTCATGAAGGACCAAGTCAAGTTCTTAATTGGCTTAACCAACATGACAGTGAGTTTTGATTATGACAGACTTTTCATGTTAAGCTGAACTATCCCTTTGATGTCAAGAAAAACACTTGGTGCATCTTTAACCACAAAAAACAAGAAAAAAAATACAACTAACAAAAAGCACTTGGTCATGGTTTTTTGGATATGTACCATGGTAACGCCATTTTTGATCATGGTATTCTTTAAAGTACCATCTAAACACCTGCAATATACCTGCCTGGTTGATGAATATGGTAATCATTTACTACCATGGTACACATCAAAGTATTATAGTAATACCATCACTGTATAAATGTACCACCACAGTGCTTTTCTGTAAGGGTTTCAGACTCACCTGGTATAGACTGGAAAAGTTCAGTGTTTTGAAGCAAACTCTAAAGATCAGATCACATGGTGCAGACGATGTGTGTCCATCTGAGTTCATGAAAAGCAGCCTCCATCTGCTGCAGGGGGTCTGCAGTCTGTTTCCATTAGTAACCTTACAGTAACATTTAGAAAGTCGAATTCAAGCTGCGAAAATAGACCTGTAAGACAGAGTATGTCCTGGAAGATATCGCTGATCTGAATGGTTCACCTGCAAGTCTGAT
Source organism: Myxocyprinus asiaticus (assembly GCF_019703515.2). Classification (NCBI taxonomy): domain Eukaryota; kingdom Metazoa; phylum Chordata; class Actinopteri; order Cypriniformes; family Catostomidae; genus Myxocyprinus; species Myxocyprinus asiaticus. The sequence goes on from NC_059359.1 coordinate 8,462,603, forward strand.
TATGACAAGCCAGACTTCCTTTGTAAGTGCATTACTGTAAACATTTTTCCTTTTTGTGATAAGGAGGAGGGCGGGGCCGGGCCGTGAGGACACATGGCCCCGGCCCTGAATCGGGCTAATCAGCTGGGAGGGGGAGAAAGACCAGCCGGAGGCGCCAGTTTGAGAGAGAGAGAGAGACGCACGTGGCCGCGTTGCATGTGTGTCTGTGTTTATGTTTGTTTAATGTTGTTTAATGAGTTTTCACATTAAACTTTATGTTTACTGTTCAGCCGGTTCCCGCCTCCTCCTTGCCCATCCTTGAACCGTTACAGTGGTGCCAAAACCAGGGAGGGAGGAGGGACGTGCTGTCACAGAGTCCTCGCCGCTGCCATCAGCCAAAGGAGCACCCGCGGCCATCTGCCTGGGGACGGAGGGGTCACTGCCAGCCGGCGAGATGACGCATTGCATGTGTGTCTGTGTTTGTTTATGTTTTTTTTTATGTTGAGTTTTATCATTAAACTTTACGTTGACTATTTAGCCGGTTCCCGCCTCCTCCTTGCCTGTCCCGTACTCCGTCACATTTTTATTTCTACTATGTAAGGGAAAAGTTGAAATTGTTTTCTTTGGTAATCGACAGCATGCCATGGATGCAGACTTAGAATTTTCCTTTAACAGTCCCTCATCTGTGGGCTGTGGACAGCTAAATTCTCTTGAAAATAACCAGTCATCAAAATAACAAAAAATCTAGCCTACTAGATTTTATGCCCCTGTTCATTGTTTGTAGCTTACTAGAGTTACTTATAAATGATAATGAACCATTTGTTTTTATCAAATTTGTTTGTAAATAATACGACAACTAAGAATTTATTTCATCTCAGTAATTTTGTGTACATTTTCCACTGCATTTGGCAGGTATATTGTGTATATCTGCATTATATCAACCATCTGCCACCTTGCTCCCTAGATATCGTATTGGCATTGGCCATTAAAAAAAACAAAAAACTCTTTTATATAAAAAAATAGCTTCTCTCTGAAAGTAATTCCCTCAAAACTTATTAAAGTGATACAGCGGCACCTGCTTTAAAAGTAATTAACCTTGCTAGAGAAGAAGAAAAATCAATGTCTTGTTAAGTAATTACTCACATACTGTGCGCCTATTCATCGTGAAAACAATAACTGTGGCTCTGCTTTGTTTGTCTAATGTTGTAAGGCACCAGTGAAAGGCTTTCTCTTATCTTCTCCTGAATAAAAGAGCCTTACTTTACATTAGTGCAAAGATGCTGCTGCAAGGATGACAAACACTTAAGACCTCTCAGACTGACTAGGCCTTATTTTAAAGGTGCTGCAAGTGATATTTTGGAATAGGACACATAAAATGTCACTACTACTGGACAGATATCACTGAAATAGGTGACCTAAGAAATCAAACCTTTCTCTGTGACAGACATGCTCTCTAAACAGCAAAAAAAATAAATAAAATAAAATAAAATAAAAATAAAGTCAGGGGAGTGACCAACCCTCTATGGCAGTGGTTCTCAACTGGCTTTGCTTTGGGACCCAGATGTTACATTGGACATCAAGTGACCCATCATTGTAAAAAACGTAACCCCCCTTTTAAAAGTTTATTAGCCTTTTTATTTATATTAGCCTACTATAATTACTATCCTGTTTATTCACTATAATTACTATCCTGTTTATTCCCTAATATCAAATGTCATTCAAACAGAACATACACTCACTGAGCACTTCATTAGGAACACTATGGTCCTAATAAAGTGCCTGACATGGTCTTATGCTGTTGTAGCCCTTCTGCCTCAAGGTTCGATGTGTTGTGCATTCTGAGATGCTATTCTGCTCACTACAATTGTTTAGAGGGGTTATCTGAGTTACCATAGCCTTTCTGTCAGCTCAAACCAGTCTGGCCATTCTCCGTTGACCTCTCTCATCAACAAGGTGTTTCCATCCACAGAACATCTGCTCACTGGTTGTTTTTTTGTTTTTGGCACCATTCTGAGTAAACTCTTGAGACAGTTGTGTGTGAAAATCGCATAAGCAGTTACAGAAATACTCAAACCAGCCCGTCTGGCACCAACAATTATGCCACGGACGAAATCACTGAGATCACATTTTTAACCCATTCTGATGGTGGATGTGAACATATACTGAAGCTGCTGACTCGTATCTGCATGATTTTAAGGCCCAGACATACTCTAAGCAAGTACATGAACGCAGACGCACCTTGCTACGCAAGCTCAATTTCACGTGTCGCTGCGTTGTGAAATGTGTCAGCGCTCAATTCATAACTCAATGCAAGTACGCGCTGCATTCTCAGTGTTGCCACAAAGGGCACTAGAGTGGATTTTCTTCTTTCAATCAACAACTGTCATGGCGGACTCAGGCAGCAATTTGAGTTTGAAAAATACATACAACTTTTTGTCCCCAGTCCATTCAAACAAACTTGTTTTTTCTCCATATCTCTCCCCACTCCTCAACTATCAACTCATCTACCACATCCGTGCTGCATCCGAAAATGTAGGCAGCTGACTTGCTGCCTAATCAGTTAATGGCTTAACTGACAGCTGTTTTGAATGAATGGAACTCTTAAGAAAACTGGTCTCCGAACAGTTTGAAAAGCACCTTATTTTCATCCTGCCTCCAAAGGCAGCATTTTCCTGGTTTCGGACATGGAGCTATAAAATACCGGATGCAGCACCGGTTTCGTTGTCATGCCTAAAAAATCTATTGCCCTCTTTTATTGTGGTAATGTATGTACAATGGGACCACGTGTTGTCCATGCATCGGCCAAGCGTTCACGTCTGCGTTAGCGTACTTTCGTGAAGTATGTTTCGGCCTTTATGCATTTTTCTGCTGCCACACGATTGGCTGATTAGATAATTTCATGAATTATTAGGTGTACAGGTGTTCCTAATAAAGTGCTCAGTGAGTGTTTATTACACAGGAGGAACATTTTTCCATAATTTGTGCATAAGTCTTTATTTAATATAAAAAAATATTTAAATTATCCAAATATCAAATTACTGTTACTACTGTAAAATCTTGATAAATGTGCATAGCACACTGTTGCTTTTGTCCTCCTCAGTGCTGTTTAGTATTTCAGGGCAGTCTATCCAAAATATGTCTGAGTTCCATGATGCTTTGCGGGCGGAACTTCTGGTTAAGCGTAAACAGTCATTATGTTGTGTACTAACGCAGCATTAAAAATGATGGAAATTTGAGAACAAATGATCAAAGAATTATAGTGAGGCGATATTGTTCTTCCTCACCTATCTGTTAATGATTATGGATTTCAGGATGATGGCCATCCTTAGTTTGCAGTTACAGAAATACTCAAACCAGCCCATCTGGCACCAACAATCATGCCACGGTCCAAATCACTGAGATCACAGTTTTTCCCCATTCTGATGCTTGATGTGAACATTAACTGAAGCTCCTGACCCGTATTTGCACTGCACTTCTGCCACACGATTGGCTCATTAGATAATTGCATGAATGATTGTTGGTGCCAGACGGGCTGGTTTGAGTATTTCTGTAACTGCTGATCTCTTGGGATTTTCATACACACCAGTCTCTAGAATTTACTCCGAATGGTGCCAAAAACAAAAAACATCCAGTGAGCAGCAGTTCTGTGAACAGAAATGCCTTGTTGATGAGAGAAGTCAACAGAGAATGGCCAGACTGGTTAGAACTGACAAAGTCTACGGTAACTCGGTACGATAACCACTCTGTACAACTTTGGTGAGAAGAATAGCATCTCAGAATGCTATTCTGATATGCGGGTTGGTGCTATTTTGGCGGCACGGGGGGGACCTACACAATTAGGTGGTTTTAATGTTGTGGCTGATTGGTGTATAAATTTCATATATATGATTTCATATATTTAATCACATTTTAGCTTTTTAAAAATGTACAATTTTCACATTCTATCAATGTATATGATGTCATTAAATTGCATTTATAAAAATTATACAAGCTATTGTCACTGTTTGAAATTTCATACACATTCTTTACACAAAATATTCAAAAGGTTGGAACCTAATAATGAAAGTAGAATTCCACATATAGCATTTAAGTGCTACTATATCAAAAGTAATGTAAGGTTTATGGGACAGGGCTTTGCACAGATTTTTACCAAACCCCTGCATAGATGCTGCAAGAGCCTGTTAAATTCTTCAGTATTTACAGTGTTTGTTGAAGTTAAACTATTTCATGATGTATGATTGCCCCTTTAAATATTTAGATGTTTACACATTTATTACACTTCTTTTTATTTCTTAAATTTGTTACCTATATTTGTTTATATAAATAATTTTTACAATTCACAAGTATTGACATTGAGTTTACATTAAAATGTACAACATGCGCTAAAATGGTACTGCCTCTTTAAGAGTACCGGCAGTATATGGTTGGGAGCCAACACTTTTTAGACTAATGAGTTAGATCAGTGATTCTCAACTGGGTTGTGACGCAAAAATAGGTAACAGGTCTGCAGAGTTGCAGTCAAGATGGGAAAAAAATTCAAAATGAAAATAATATAATGCAACTAATCATATAATTGTGCATTTAGGTTGGCAAAATAAATAGCGAGGAGAAAAATGTGCATCCATTCAAACTCTGCAGTATTCTGATGCAAATTCATGTCAAATGGTTGAGGCTAATTAGGTAGATGCCAGCATGAACAGGTTATGTCTAACATCCCACTTTTAATGCTCTTTTCTACAGCAACCCTGTGAGGAAAATACAACAACAACGACATCAAGTGACAGACAATGTAAGATTTCATGATGTGCCTGTGACAGGAGGTGTACTGTCATGTGATCACAAGCATGGCTCCGTGATCCATCTGTCATTCACAGCAATCACTGAACGATAGCGCTGCCAAATACTGCATATATCCGTGTACTATCTCAAAATGTCAATAATCAAGGATTTATCAGACGTTTCTAAGTCAAACTGACGTTAAGGATCCCAGAGGAAAATGTTATTGCTCAGATGTTTCTCTTTAAAGGCTCAGGAGACTTTCATAGCTCAGGAGACTTGATGGAGTTCTTAATTATGCTTCATTTAAAGGTGGTGTAGTTTTAAAAGGTTAAAATATTTTAGTCATTTAAAGAGGAGAAGAATCTGAGAAGCAGGAGACATACATTTACAGGTACACATTTATCTTTCCAGCAGGATGATTTAAGAAACTCAAAAACACAATGTAAACAGATGGTGTAGGTACGAGACTGCAGCCATGCAACAGATTCAGTGCAGTAATTAAATGAAAGCAGGCAGATATGGATGATAAATGACAGTCACTGACGGGACTGTCAGATAGTGTGGGTGTCAGATATTTTTAAACAGGGTGAGCTCATCCTCCTACAGCTGTTTCTGTCTGGCCTAATTAAACTCCAGGATGACTGATTTGATTAAATTCAAACTGTACAGAAGAATGTGACCATTAACATCTAGAGGCTTGAGTCATTATGTAATCAGCTGGAAAGTGTTATTGTTTGTATAGAAGAACAAAGTTCATACTGCTGCAGTTCTGTGAATAACTTTAATTAATCGACCCATGTTGTTGGCATAGATATCTAAAAATAAATATATGTAATGATTTTAGCTAGCATGAATGCATTTTTCATATCATTCATTTGTATTGTATTTAGACCTTATGTCCACATACAGTATAATGTTAGTAGATTTAGTAAGATTTTATGCACCAAAAAAAGTGACGCCCAAACAATAATTTAGTTTTTTGATCATTTTGCACCTTCTCTCTTACCCTTAAAATGAACTGTTTTTGTGTGTGTGTGTGTGTGTATGTGTGTGTGTTGGTTTTGTTGTTTTTATTTTATTTATTTATCGCAGCTATGCCTTTTTATATTTATGTAAATGCACTCTTTGCATGTGAAATGAGCAACAGCAATTTGCTGCACTCACTCGCGAGCTGTGGGTTTGCTATTGAGTCCCATGCAGTTTGGCCTGCCGTATCCTTCAATAACTGACAATACAGAAAGTCAGAAATGTGAGAGGAACCTAAAACAATCTAAACTGAAATTTGCCACTCCAGCTGTTCAAAGATCAGTCTAAAATGATCAAGGGCAATGTTTAAAATAAGCTAATTTCTTACCTTGTTTGAGGGGAGTTTTGAATTGTATGTACAGTTGTATGTTTTATTCTTTTATCGCGAAAGATCAAGGAAAATGTGTTTTTTCATGATATGACTCCTTTAAAAAAGAAGCTCATGCTTTTTCATTTTCACTAGCCTAACTTGAGTGGATGATTTAATCTAGTCTTAAGTAATAGCAAGGATTGTGCAAAGTAATAATTATCTCCTCATCTCAATGAGTTTACTATGGTGCCTTGATCCCACCATGGAATAAAAATAAATAAAATAATAATAAAAAAAGGATCATTCTGAATTTATATCTCAGCAATTCTGACTATTTCTCGCAATTACGAAAAATAAAGTTTAGAGTTTATATCTTGCAATTGTGAGTTTATATCTCACCATTGTGACTTTATTTCTTGGAATTGCGACTTTGTATATAAAGAAAGTCACAATTGTAAGATAAACTTTACTTTTCTGAGGCGGGATCCATTATTATTTTTAGTGCTTTTCACAATACACATCGTTTCAAAAAAGCTTTACAGAAAATCATACTGTAATGTCTTAAATGTCTTAAAGTCCCTGGGGAACATCTTTATTGAAAAGCTGTCAGAAATCCTGTCCAAGACACACATCAATGAACAGAGCTCCCATCTTATTCCAATCTTCTCTGCATACAGGAATTCTGTTGATTCTATGCTTTTTGAGAAAGATGATGCATTTTTAATAAACCATTTAAAAGGCATAAACTCTGGCAGACTAGACAGACCCCATGTGGATTTGAAGAGCCAGTGTACCTACTGATGAAGCTATAAGACATATTTCCAATCCTCATAAATAAAGCATTTTGGAGTCTGCAGGTCTTGGCCCGTGTGCAGAAGGTTGCAAACAAATGTACTTTTATTTTTTTTATTTTTTTTACAATCCTAACATTGATTTATTCCTACACGCTACAATAGTTCCATATAAATGACCAATAACAATCCCACAGCATTCCACAGCACACTTTGACAGATAAAGTGTGGTCCTGCACAGTTTTTCCTCTTTTATCAAGGTTAATACTGAAGAAAGACTTATAGTATGTATGCCTTTTTTTTGTCTTTTTTTTGTCTGCATTCTGTACAACTACATTTGTTTATCCAACTTTGAACTTGTAAAGTCTGGGAAAAAATGGGAATAGGATATGAACTAGGGCTCACTCAGCTTTTCTAATGCCAAATGGCACATTGGGGCTCTTGGATGTCTTTGGTGGCTGGTTCCCATGTCTGTTATGTGTTGCCCGAGTGGGGATCAGAAATCGGCACACTACAGATTGTGGATCAGATTCTGAGAAATGGTTTGGAGTGCCAAATCCCACATGCTTTCAGTGGCAGGCAAGACTGATCCCCCAAATACAGATACAGCATTCAATGAATGTTATTGCTTTCCCCCACTGATTCAAAAGAGATACGGTGTAATAATACATAGCCTTTTCATCAGAGTATCTGGCTTTATTCATGAAAGGGGTAGTTCACCTGCAAATGCAAATTATGTCATCATTTACTCATCCTCATGTCATTCCAAACCTGTATGACTTTCTTTCATCCAAAGAACATTGGGTGCAATTCGTTTTTTGGCAAATTTCCCCCTAAATTACCTTATGCCTGCTTTTCTCTCTTATTTTAATAATGGTGTTTGTTGAAAGTAAGACACTTCAAATGTCATTTATTTGATTGTTGTAATAAGAAGCATATTTACCCACCTTTGGGAATGTATGAGCTTATTGGTGCAGTGGATTTCAAAGAACTTTATCACAGATTTGTGTAATTTTCTATAAAGATGCCTGTTTCATTCATGCTTTCTGTGATCTTTCACTGCTGGGTGTAGAATAACATGGCTGCCCCTCTGTAAAACTTCAGCAGTGCAGCCTCATCTTGACATCTTCCTTGACATTTCCACTGTGTCTTCAGCTGTCAGTCATTCTTCCTGTGATGTATCTCCCCTACTGTTTATATAGGCACATTGTTTCTCCCAGCAGGAAGCCACTTTCTGGTCCTCGGCTGTGATAAACAGATTATGAACAACATCATGTGCTGCTCTCTTCAAAGAGATCTGTGAAACCTGTGTGTAAAAGACTGTACATTCATGACAATACATTTAAGAAATAGTCCAGCCAAAAAAAATGTAAATTTTATTATGTCATTATTTACTCACCCTTGTGTAATTCCAAAAATGTATGGTGTTAATTTTTTTCTTCTTCTGTGGAGCACGAAGTAGAACCTTTTTGCATCATTACGCAACTTTTGCCATACATTGACCTCAGGCTGTCAAGCTCCAAAAAGGACAAAAATTACAACAACAACAAAAAATATTGCTGCACTATATTCCAGGTCGTTATTCATTTTCACAAATTTTTACACAGTTATGGTCACTGTTGTTTTATTGGTATCTTTGTAAGAGGTAAAGGTGGGCAAGGAGGAGGCCGGGACTGGCTGAGCAGTCAACGTAAGTCATAAATGAACTTAAATCAACGTAAACACAAAAACATAGACACAAACACACAGCAGCCGCATGTGTCTCTCTCTCTATCCCAAAATGGCACCTCTGGCTCGTCTTTATCCCCCTCCCGGCTGATTAGCCTGATCCAGGGCCGGGCTGTGAGGACACACACCCGGCTCTGAATCGGGCCCTCCTCCTCGTCGCACTCCTCCATTGCCTGACTCAGGCCGGCATGATGTACTCCCCTCCCCTCCCTTCCTGGAGGGGGCCGTGCCTGCCGGCAGGTCTTACCCACCTTTCTGGAGCCCTGGGAGAGACGAGGGGAGGGAAAGAGCAAGGCAGAGCAACAGAGAGAGAGAGAGAGAGGAGATGAAGAGAGAAAACTGGCTCGTCGGTCCCAGGACACTGCGTCGCCTGGTCCTCAACCACTCCTCCGACCTCTGGCGGACGACAGCTCGCTCCTCCCCTGGTGGAATGCAGCGAACCCTCCTACACCTGGCGGATGGAATGGCTCCTCCCCTTTCTCGGCGGACGACAGTGGTTCCTCCATCCCCAGGCGGATGGCAGCAGCAAGGACTCTGTGACAGCGCATCACTCCTCCTTCCCGGGTTTTGGCACCAGTGTAACAGGTAAAGGTGGGCATGGAGGAGGAGGGAACCGGTTGAGCATTCAACGTAAGTTTTTTCTTTCCAGTTTTTGGCATGCCCAATTCCCAGTGTGCTCTAAGTCCTCGTGGTGGCATAGTGACTCGCCTCAATCCAGGTGGCGGAGGATGAATCTCAGTTGCCTCCTCCTCGTCACAATCTTCATTGTCATTAGTGACTGGAAACTTTTGCATGATGGTGCAACCGCGCCGATAGGTGTACGTTTAAAGTTCCAGACCACTGTCATATTGATCATCAAAGCATAAATAAAGAGCACTTTCAAAGTGGAGCATGCAGTAAATGCAAATGTTTGTGCACCGAAGTAACTTACACAAGTGTCACCTTATTTTCTGCTTTTCACCTTTTTACTTCGTTCCAACACTCACCCACCTCACACATATCCTGCAAACTTCTTCAAATTCATTTACTGGCCTGAAGAAAGACATACCAAAGAGGAAGATATTGAATCCTCAGTTCAGCATAATCTGAAGCCAGAGCTCTGCATTTCAGCACAGGTTTTCCAGCGGCTGTGTGAGATGTAGATGTAGCTGTAATTGAGATAACATAAGCGCTCATGAAAACCCATTTCCCATTTGTGGTATCTGTTCATCTGATATGCCGGGTTCACAGGAAACCGTATCGTGGTGTGAGAGTCTTATCGACAATGTGCATCGCTGGCCTCTGCTGGGCGCTTAAAGCAAACGGCAGGTCCCCCCGCCTGATTTCCCGGCAATATTAATTCTACATTTAACATGTCTTTGCACTGGCTTGGGTGCAAGATGTGCTAAGCCGTCCCAAAGTACTGTGCATTCCTCAAAATGTAAAGAAAAAGTTCAAAGCCCTCAATCATTTCCCATTTAAATTGAGTATCAGATTTTGTTTGACTCATTCAGTGCTTTTCACTGAATTGCATACATGCAGCATAGTTTTCCAAATGTGCAGAATTCATCAGTGAAAGATCTTCTTGAGCTATTGTCGTTGAAAGTGATGTTTTCCAGCTTAATCTGTTTAAAATGGTCATTGTAGTCCTTTTACAGTTTTACATTGATTTAGTGATTTTATTTTAAAAACTGATAGGATAATTGCTTTGTTTTCCACCAAAGAAAAGAAACACAGGGTGAATTCACAAAGAATGAATTGCAGCCATTGATAGCATTGTTTACTTGCATGCACTGTTTGCGTCATTTTAGCACCCAGTTTACTAAATGATCCACGCAAATCAGGTAACTGCGCAATTATACCACAATTTAGCCTACTTTACTAGTACTGTCAATCATTGTACATTGACAAGATGTTAGTGCAATAAAATTGCTTACATGGTTTACCAGTGTTCTGTCATCATGGCAACGAAGTTGTGATACTGGATATAACTCCACACTGATAAGGATAGTAAGCATTTTAATCACACTAAAATAATTTTAACATGTGTAATGTTTACGTCTTGTGGCTATACTTTTAATAAAGTGAGTATTTTATCATTTATGGACAGGCCCACACATTTCCATTGTAAGTGACTTACTGTAACTGCCATTTTGCTTATTTTTTTTTTTTTTAAAATAAACTAAGAGGGACAAGTCTAAATAATTTTTTGTGTTATTTAACATGGGCACAATTACTGTTGATTGAGCTTAACTTGTACTGAGCTCGGATCATTACTTTACGCATGGCACATTTAAAAAGTGTAGTTAGTGAACAAGACGCAGGTTTTTGCAATGAAAAACTGCACACAAATGTTTATCTTTTCAAGTCATGCACAAAATACAAATATTTAACTTATTACAAAATAATCAGTTTCATTTTTATATTGATGAGAGACATAACAAATATTTAGGCGTGAATATGTCATCAAAATTTAACAGGATGCTGTAAAAAAAAAAAAAAAGTGTTGTATCTGCATTTTGCACCAGAGAATACAGTTAGTCTGAAAAATGAATAATTCTCCCATGTGATTTGTTATGACTGTTAGCAGGCACTAGGGAAGGTACATTCTCTCTTAGTAAGCTATTATCATGTTCATAATCATTCTGACATGTGTGATTATGTCACCTTTTCACATGCAAATAACCCCTTTTATGTGCTTCTTTCCTATTATGTGGACAGTAATATGTGACAGACATGTGAAAGTGGGGCACTGAAACATCTAGGATGGTTTCTGCTGAAGGTCATCAGTTCATGTGACTGCCATCTCAACCCTGCTGTTCTGCCGTCAAGCTTTCATACAGAAAATGATGACCTCTGACTAATCAGTGCATATAAATGAAAGGGCATGACTAGAGCTATGTTCTAAATCCTAGTGAGCTCTCTATCTAGGCAGCATTTTAGGGCATCATAGGCATGCTCCTGTCTTGAAGCTTGTTCTAAAAGGTGTAATTATGCTGCCTTCTGAGATATCTTGTTTGGCCAATTTGAGGGCAATATTGCATGTTACAGGTAAAACAATTGCAAAATGCATTGCGACAAGCTCAGAAAAACGATTAATCCGAGATGACGAACGAAGCGAGATAAATGTCAATTAGGTCTATGTACAGTACATAGCATTTATTCAATACTGAAAACTTTGATGAAAGCAGTTCTATTTACAATGGACTAATTACCTAATATTTATGCTTGCTATACGTACACTCATTGAGTACTTTATTAGGAACACCTGTACACCTACTTATTCATGCGATTATCTAATTAACCAATCATTTGGCAGCAGTGCAATGCATAAAATCATTCAGATACGGGTCAGGAGCTTCAATTAATGTTCACATCAACCATCAGAATGGGGAAAAAATTTTATTTTGACCGTGGCATGATTGTTGGTGCCAGACGGGCTGGTTTGAGTATTTCTGTAACTGCTGATTTACTGGGATTTCCATGTCTCTAGAGTTTACTAAGATTGATGCCAAAAACATCCAGCGCGCAGCAGTTCTGTGGAAAGAAATGCGTTGTTTATGAGAGAGGTCAACAGAGAATGGCCAGACTGGTTCGAGCTGACAGAAAGTTTACGGTAACTCAGATAACGACTCTGTAAAATTGTAGTGAGCAGAATAGCATCTCAGAATGCACAACACGTCAAACCTTGAGGCAGATGGGCTACAAAAACTGAAGACCACATAGGGTACTTTATTAGGACAATAGTGTTCACGTTAAACTTGGGGTCGAGTCTCCTGTGCACGTCATGTGAGGAGCGCTATTTGTATAACGAACAGAGTTGTGAAAATGTATCTTGACACAAAATGTATTTAATGTGAATTTTGGAATTTTGCATAAAAAATGCTGAATAGAAAAACCAAGATGTAAATAAATTCTCCAAAATGCGCATAAAAATTGTATACGCTCTATTAACGTTGATACATTTTTTATCCGATAAGAATATATGTGCATAAACGATGGAAACATATTTACCAAATAAATTCCAGCTACACATTAAAAAATTCACATTCGCAAAATTCACATTACTTTGCCTCAATAAGTCTCGTGGCTGAATAATTCATTCATAAATGGACTAACCAGCGGACCAAAATCATTGCATAGCATCTCAAATATTGCTCTAGTCATTATGAAATGCCAGATTCAAAGCTTATCATCAAAATAATTGGCTAAAATGGCCTCCCAGAACTGCCTGACGTTTTAAGGCATCTGTCATCAATCGCAAGCAAACATGCTTGTAAAGCATTTTTTTCTGTGTGCTCTTAACCGCAAGTAATTTATTACATTGAACAAAGGAGCCACAAAGGCTTTCCCAGTGGCTACAACTTCTATTTTGAGCCAATTTCACCAGAAGTAACAACTTTATTCTCTTGGACACATGAAATGGAAACATTGCTTTATTCGCAAATTGTTTAAGTGATATTTAGATTAGTTTTCTAATCTACATCTGTTCTCTCTCCTACTCCCCCCCCCCCCCAATGTGTAGGTAACACATTTCTAATTTTATGTTTGGCTATTCATGTTTCATATCATTGAAAAGGTCTTATTACCTTAACTGTAAAAAACATGATAACACAGTTTTTAGAATTTAGAGGAATTCTGACCAATTCTGAGGGCATGCCTACATTCTATATACAGATAAGGTGTGACCCCCAGGACTTCCAAACCTATTCATCCCCAAATCCTTATTGTCATTCCATTTGGTTGTGGTCTGGGTATTTAAGGAAATCTAGCACATTGTTCAGTGGAATTATCTGTAGCCAGAAATCCCCATGGTGCTTACACTACGTACTTATTATGTTGAAAGAGCATCGGTCATGTCTTCTGAGACCTTAGTTTTCTGGCTAACTATTCGGCATTAACTAAGTGTACCTAGACTGTAGGGACTAAATATAATCATTATTTAGAACAACAAAATGTTGGTCGACACGCCTAAATAATGGTAGTCATTATCTCTGATTACTGTTAACATTATTCCAGCCAAGGGTACATGGGAAACTATGGAGACTAATTAAAAGTACTATCTGAGGGGTCCTGTGTAGCTCAGCGAGTAAAGATGCTGACTACCTCACCTGGAGTCGCGAGTTCGAATCCAGGGCGTGCTGAGTGACTCCAGCCAGGTCTCCTATGCAATCAAATTGGCCCGGTTGCTAGGGAGGGAGAGTCACATGGGGTAACCTCCTCGTGGTCGCTATAATGTGGTTTGCTCTCGGTGGGGCACGTGGTGAGTTGTGCGTGGATGCCACAGAGAATAGCGTGGAGCCTCCACACGCACTATGCCTCCACGGTAAAGCACTCAACAAGCCACGTAATAAGATGCATGGATTGACGGTCTCAGATGCAGAGGCAACTGAGATTCATCCTCTGCCACCCAGATTGAGGCGTGTCACTACACCACCACGAGGACCTAGAGCGCATTGGGTATTAGGCATTCCAAATTGGGGAGAAAAAGGGGAGAAAATCAAAAAAAAAAAGTACTGTCTGTACAGTAGCGTTGGTCAGCCTATACAGATAGTATAAGTCACTCCTCTGGTTGAGAGTAGTGTTATTTCAATTAAGTGAATGCAGATCTAGGGGGACTAAACAAAACTATTATTCAGATAAAAGTATGCAGGGAGCAACTTGTCTGAGTATTATAGTCCAGGGGTCGACAACCTTTTTGAGATGGAGTGCCATTTTTTTATTTTCCTGGTCAATTGCTATATAATTGGAGTCAGATTAAATTATTAATGGAGTCAAATTCGGCCTTAATTAAATCAAATAGTTATGACGCTACAGCCACACGCACACGAAAAAGACGAACGTGCAAATACCTTCACCACTTCACTGTATTCTGCCATTGGGCCAGCGAGGTGACATTTTTACACCACCATCTTGTATGAAAATTATCACTGAGCTCGTCGCAATGCATTCTGAGAATGTCTTATCTGCAGGTTGAATACCCTACTGTGTGGAACATCCTTAGTGTTGGGGGCATATGATGCCTTAAAATGCAGTCTAGGTAGGCAATTCAGGCTATCCATCAGCAGCATGTACTGTATAAATATCATGTGAATGAAGGTTGCTAACAGAATTCATTGCAGATTGAAAGTCTGTCTCTGTCTCCCCACTGACTTATTTATGAAAGCCCACCAGGGTGTTCATGGGAAGGCATTGGAGGCATCCATCACAGGTATCTTGGTCTCCAAGTAGCACCCATCGATTTCTACCTCTCGCAGCGGACACTCACCATCAATCAATACGGTAACAAGTCTTCATTTCTGCTGGGAAAACCTGGAGTCTTGACTTCCACAGCTGTTAACAAGAGAGAAAGGTCTCTCTGTGTGTAAGCAAAATTTTAGAATGAGACCAGCAAACTTTAATTTAATTTAACTCATGTTTCTGTTATTTGATAATACCATGGTCATGATGATTTGTGTTTAATTACAGCACAAAATTAGTATTTGATGTTGTTTATGTTAAAAACAAATGGTCTGTGACCATTTTGCTCATGTTAAACTAATGCCCAAGCAATATTAAATACTCAGTTTGCTTTTCAAGTTTTTGCCAAATGTCAGTTCAGTTACAGTACAAAGATTTTTGTACAATAGGGAATGTCAGAATACACAATAAATGTACTTACAAAAGAGAAGAGTGGGTGAAAGACAATATTTGCGATTGCAGGGACATTTCTAGGCATAGGCGAACTAGGCGGTCGCCTAGGGTGCCACACCCTATGGTATGGGGGTGCCTCCACTGGCAATAGGGATCCCACCTAGGTTGGGCAACAGCTGGGGGATGCCAATCAGGAGGCCACCACACCCCCATAAAATGGTCAGAAACGGCCCTGTGCGAAGAAGACCTAAAATACATTTATATAAATTAACAGTGTTGGGTAAGTTACTCTAAAAAAAACCAATTAATTACTAACTACTAATTACATCTTCTACAGTGTAATTAGATTACTGTACTAATTATTCTGTCTGAAAAGTAATTGCATTACTTATTACTAATTACTTTCTAAAACCCTTATCAACCTCAACCAGATGAAAAATACAAGGATAGACATGAAATTGTTCTTTTAATTCTTTCAAATAAATCATAAAATCAAATAAATTATTCACGAACTAGCCAAAGAATTTAAGGGAGCAGCGTTAAATAGAAAACATATATTTTAACATTAGACGTTAAATTTAAATATTAAATTCACTGTTGTTTTATATAGAATTGTTCTATAGTCTATACAGTATTTAACGTGATTACATCAGAAGTAACTGTAATTAAATTACTGAAAATTTAAGAGTAATCCCTTACTTTACTTTTCCTATTAAAAGTAATTTAATTTCAGTAATTCATTACTTAGTAATGCATTACACCCAACACTGAAAATAAATAATCTGGTGGCTGGCTTTTTAATGTGGCCAAATGTCAGATTAGAGACTATAACCAGTTAAGCATATTCACTCATTAATTCATGAATTTATGATACATCTCTCGGAACCAACACAAGGGAAACAGTTTTGGAAGACCAATGTCAGTTGTGGTTTCATTCTTGAAGATCCCAGCTCTGCCAGCAGGGTGAATGAACAAGGCCATGCAGCAGATTATATGACTGCATTACATAATGCGTCAAACAACCATATTCATGTCAAGAAATGCATAAAAGTGACAAACCTTGAGAGCAATCATATTGATTACCGGCTCCATTCATCTACATGAAAGCTGAAGTTTGCAGAGGCTGTTCAGATGAGATGATTTTAATGCAACATTTGAAGATTTTGACTTTAAGAACATTTCAAAGTAATTAAATTACTGAAAATCTTTAGCTATAGGCTAATGCTTGGAGGGGGAGACCTGGACAAAACATAGGCCTATGGTCTGAGCAAGACAGAAAACAGGCTATGAGCAGCCTATATGTGTTAATAAAGTTTGTAGTTCACACTCACAGTGTTTACTGTGCATAAGTAGTCTACTGTATTAATGGTGGACAGTAATATATATATATATATATATATATATATATATATATATATATATATATATATATATATATATATATATATATTTGTTTGTTTGTTTTTTGTTTTTGTTTTTTTTTGTACTCCATTACTGTAAAGTAAATTTTTTCAGGTATCTGTACTTTATGAGAGTGTTTTCCTTTGGGAAAGTTGTACTTTTACTCCACTACATTGACAAGCATATCCAATATTTTACTTCTCATTACACTATATTTCAGGAAAACACACCGTTTTTACGATTTACGTTACGATTTGAAGAAATAACAGAGATATCCGAATTGAAAATGAATCGTTCTTTTGAGCCGAACTTATTTAACGAACCTGTTGAGCCGATTCGCAAAACCCAGTGAACGAGTCGTTTCCAATAGACTGATCCGGCTGTAGCGGTTCTAAAGTAAACAACTCACTGGCTTGTCGTCAGTTAGCAACTCACCGAATCAGTCATTTAGTCATGTCCGAGTCGAAATAAGCCAAAACCCGGCATTATTATGATCCTCAGAGCGCCAGAGCCTGTGTTTGTCACTCTGCACCTGTAAATGTTACAGGTAAATGTCTGAATAGGTAGACTACCAAAAAATTCCCTTACAATGATACGATAATTACGATAATCGTAATTCCCTTACGATAATCATGGCGTGTGCCTCGTACTTCCATCGGTTGTTTGAAATCAGATTGCCGACTTTTTGAGTCGGTTCTTTTAAATGAATTGGTCAAACGAGTAAACGCTCTGATTCAGTTCACGATTCGGTCAGAATCATTTGGACAACTCATGAATCTTTTAGAGCGGTTTCTCAGAGTGAAAGGTATGCTTTACAACACAAAAAGCAAAAAGAGCGCTAGATGAAGTAGCCTTCGGTTGTTTCTGTTCAGCTTTCTTGTTATTTTAAAAGTTCCTTAATTTTTCTTTTTTTTATATTTATATTTCCAGTTTATGTTAGTTTTAATTCTATAAATGTACAGCTCAGCTGACATACAGGAAAAGCTTCTCGCTGTTTATGTGTCATATTGAAGATTTGGTATGATCCATTCCTCCTCTTCTCTCAGTGGAATGGATCAGTCTGGATTCAGAAGGTCAGATTACAAAATGTATTTCATCCTGCGCACAGATGCGAGTTACATTGACAGGCTGCATAAACTCAACACTCACATTCGTGCACGAGAGACCCGGGACATGAGGAGAGTTGCATTCTAATGGTGAGGTGTATCATTTCTCTGTTGTCTGTCTCGTGCATGTTTCTGAAGTGATGCTACATGTTGTGAAATGTGCTGGTGTGTCTTGGAACACCTGGACCACATGAGAGTTGATGCATGATGTATAAAGTGATGATTCTAATGTATTTATATAGAGAGTTGTGTGTGTTTATGGTTTTGCACGATTGTTAGAACTTCTAATCACTGCGTATCGTTTAGGGTTGGATCATACAGATGTCTCTTCCAACTTTAAATGATGTTGCATCTTAATGTTAGAGGAAAAAATATAAACAGAAATTAACTTTATACAGAGGTTTGGATTTAATAAAAGTACAAAATATGACGATGATGATAATAATAATACATTATTATATACAACCTTTTTGTATATCAACAAAAAATAAAAAATAAAAAATACAAATTTGGCTATATTATTATTGTTGTTGTTTTAGATTTATTTATTTGATTTTCTTTATTTGTATTAAATTATAGTTATTATTATTATTACTACTTTATTCAAATGCAGGTTAGCTGCTACAGTAATATTTTTTATATTCCTGTTGTGCTGTTTGTCTGTGCAGCTTTTAATTTATTCTTTAGTAAATAACCAAGTGAGTTATAATACAAAGAGATTTAAATGGAAGAAAACTAACAAGATAAACGATGATGACTTTGAAAGTGGGCTATTGCCTCTTCTGTGTGTTTGACCATGAGCTGTAGATTTGACACTATTTCAATGCAAAGTTTTCTTTTCCTAACATGATGGCATGAAGATTCTTCTCACCGACAAATCGTCCTTACCTTACGTAATCTGATGGACCTTAACTAAGACTCACATTCCTGTGAAAAGCAGTTTACTTCAAATATTGATGCTCTGGATTGTTTTGTCTCGTTTGAGTGAATAAATGACCGGCATTTCCTCGAGAGCATCTCTGTAGCTGAAAGCAGACATGAGAACTGAGTAACTGAGTGTTTAAAAGGGAACTGCACTTGTATTCTTTCTTTAAAAATTCTTTAACAATTCTCACATTGATATTGATATGAGCCTCAGAGACTTAAAGGTTTTTAGTAAAAAACATTTGGTTTTCAAAATGACCATAAATGCCACCATTATATACACATCACTGCTGAATGTCCTGACTCCTGAGTTTAGAAACTAATATTTGCAATAAGCCATTGTGTTGAGGAAGTTCATTTTCCTTTTCAATGATAATGGAGGACATGGAGTGTGTATAGTTTATCTGATACTCTAGGGGGAGCTCTTCATCATGGATATACTTCCAGTGAACCTGGATTTCACTGTAGAGGTTTCAGTGAGAATCAAAAGGCAGCTTGAGACCTTGAATCTGCTTCTTGTGTGATCAGAGACTAAATATTGAAGTAGTTGTCTGGGGAATTCAGATAGGTCTGCCAATCTGAAAACACTGAATTTCTTTAAAGGGATAATTCACCCAAAAATGAAAATTTTCTGATCATTTACACTCACGCCATCTTTCTTCTGCTGAATACAAACAAAGATTTTTAGAAGAATATTTCATATCTGTAGGTCTTTTTATTCACCAAAGTGGCATTCAACTGATCACAATGTATAGTCAGGACATTAATAACGTGAAAAATTACTATTACAATTTGAAAAAAATGACTTCAAAGTGACTTAAACTACTTCAAAGAGTTCTCATCAAAAAATCCTCCACGTGCAGCAATGACAGCTTTGCAGATCCTTGACATTCTAGCTGTCAGTTTGTCCAGATACTCAGGTGACATTTCACCCCACACTTCCTGTAGCACTTGCCGTAGATGTGGCTGTCTTGTCGGGCACTTCTCACGCACCTTACAGTCTATCTGATCCCACAAAAGCTCAATGGGGTTAAGATCCATAAAACTCTTTTCCAATTATTTGTTGTCCAATGTCTGTGTTTCTTTGCCCACTCTAACCTTTTCTTTTTGTTTTTCTGTTTCAAAAGTGGCTTTTTCTTTGCAATTCTGTCTGTGTTTCTTTGCACCCCTGAGTCTTCTTTACTTTTGTACATGAAACTGGTGTTGAGCGGGTAGAATTCAATGAAGCTGTTAGCTGAGGACATGTGAGGTGTCTATTTCTCAAACTAGAGACTCTGATGTACTTATCCTCTTGTTTAGTTGTACATCTGCCCTTCCACATCTCTTTCTGTCCTTGTTAGAGACAGTTGTCCTTTGTCTTTGAAGATTGTAGTGTACACCTTTGGATTAAATCTTCAGTTTTTTGGCAATTTCAAGCATTGTATAGCCTTCATTCCTCAAAACAATGATTGACTAGTGAGTTTCTAGAGAAAACTGTTTCTTTTTTGCCATTTTTGACCTAATATTGACCTTAAGACATGCCAGTCTATTGCATACTGTGGCAACTCAAAAACAAACACAATGTTAAGCTTCATTTAACGAACCAAATAGCTTTCAACTGTGTTTGATATAATGGCAAGTACATTTCTAGTACCAAATTAGCAATTTAGCATGATTACTCAAGGATAAGGTGTTGGAGTGATGGCTGCTGGAAATGGGGACTGTCTAGATTTGATCAAAAATGACTTTTTTTCAAACAGACACTTTCTGTCTATTTTTTACATCAGTAATGTCCTGACTATACTATGTGATCAGCTGAATGCCACTTTGGTGAATTAAACTACCAATTTACTTTCAAAACAGCAAAATCTGTACATTATTCCAAACTTTTGGCCACCGGATATATATATATATATATATATATATATATATATATATATATATATATTTGTACCCAGTCTATTATTATAACAAACTAACAAATCTACACACTTTTGTTTGGCTTCAACTTGAAATTAATATTCATATGAGATAAATGTCTTCTTGTATCCTCATACGCCATTTATTTTTCAGTTTCTCTAATTGCATGATCTTTTTTCATCTCTTAGTGAAATTATCATTCAGCTCCAGTCTCTATGAAAGCCACAGTCATGAAAGACTGAACATTATGACAGTTTTTCCTTCTGTCAGATTCTTACAAAATGAAGGACATTTGTGGTTCTTCTGGTTTCAGGTCAGTGTTGACAGTTCACATTTACTGCACATACTGTAAAAGATGATGTCCAGTTAAAACTATGGCTCTGTTACAAAACATTGAGCTGCCTTGCTGTCTAAGGTACAGTAGTTGCCTTCTAACTGAAATGAAACTTATCATAAGTGACCAATTTGGAATGCTTTACATAGGCACATCATTCAAAAACTACTCACACAGAGTGCTTTTTGCCACAGAGCCAATGTGTTTGTTGTTTTGAACGCTGCAGCAAACTGGCCGCGGTCAGTCTCTCTGAGACTGTGGCTTTATCATCAGCTCATGGACTTACGTAACAGTAATTCCTAAATCCAATGAAGCTGGTCGGAGTTTTCCAGGTGGTCGAAGAGCTTTGCAGGTTCAGGCTACAGCCTGATATGTAATTCAGCTGCACTTCATTTATGAATTAATAGTGCGCCTATGCGAACTAGTCAAAGATTCATGGGCAGATGTGAAAGAGCTGATAAACTGAGACTTTAATAAATCAAGAGGGTTGTTGTGTGAGATTGCATAAAAATTTCTCTTTTTCATAAAGACAGGATGTCCAAGCTGTAATATCGCAAAACAACTGTGATTAATTAGTGTCAGCAATACTAACTAATGCTACCTAATGCAGTTAGCAGTGCTAACACTAGTGTGATGTGGTTTAGCTCTTGGTTGGATGCATTGTGTGTGTGTGTGTGTGTGTGTGTGAGTTGGTTTTTGTGGTTTACAAGGACTTTTTTTTAGGTTACACACTAGTAATTACAAGGGTATTATGCTATAAATGTGGTTCATGAGGACACCCCTAGTGTCCCTGTTAGTGCCCGACCGATATATCAGTCGGACGATATTAGCCTTTCACCGATATATCGGTATCGGGGTATATTTTACCGATATGCGCCGATATGAAAACTTTTTTCAGAACATATAATGCAGAAAACAATACGTTAGAGTTGGTGTCATATCGTAGTTTGTCCAGTAGAGCGTGCTTCGACTCCATTGTTTACAGAGCTGACTCTGAACGGTGGTTCTGCAGACAGGGTGGAGTTTAACCGTGTGGATTTGAGCGATCTCTTCTCGTTAAATTGCTAACTAGTTTGTGAAATACATACTTGAAAGTAACTAAAAAATTACCCCATCATTTTATATAACTAATATAACATTAACCCTGTCCCTGACAACCATGTCACTCATGTTTATCACATCTGTTTGCTGTTAGTCAGCTATAGTTTGTCAGTGCAGTCAGTAATGTAGCAGATTGAAAGGTAAACATCAGAGCATCTTTTTGCAGCTCAGCAGACAACGGTGCGGTGGTGGATTGTGTCTGTTGTGTTGATTTCATGCAATGTTGTTACCTAGTTGGTGAGACACAATGCTGGAAAGTAAAATAAACAACATCCGTCTTTTACTCTCCGTGACAACGAGCTTATAGTTAACTAGCTAATCACGTAGCTACTTTCATTGCTTGTCAGCTGAGTGGAAACTAATGAGTAAACATGTATTCACCAAACTGTTTCGTTTAGGATTCACAGGGTACCCCCTTCAACCAAACAATTCCAGTCGTGTCATTTATAAAATGTAATATTTAAAAGTCTGAGTGACATGGTTGTCAGGGACAAGGTTAATGTTATATTAGTTATATTGAAAAGGAAAAATGATGGGGTAATTTTTTATTAAGCTTCCAGTATGTATTTAACAGACTAGTTCCCTATCTGTCACTCACTCGACGTTGGTGTCGATGTAGTGACACTAGGGGTCACTCTTGGGAGCCCGAGACACCTCTGGTCTTTGATAAAAGGCCAATGAAAATTGGCGAGTGGTATTTGCATGCCACTCCCCCGAACATACGGGTATAAAAGGAGCTGGTATGCAACCACTCATTCAGATTTTCTCTTCGGAGCCGAACGGTCATGCTCATTGAGCTGAATACTACTGTTCATTCACCTGCTGGATCAGACGGCGCATTTCAGCGG
This sequence comes from Myxocyprinus asiaticus, assembly GCF_019703515.2. Lineage (NCBI taxonomy): Eukaryota > Metazoa > Chordata > Actinopteri > Cypriniformes > Catostomidae > Myxocyprinus > Myxocyprinus asiaticus. Next base: position 8,485,441 of record NC_059359.1, read on the forward strand.
CTTCTCCCTCCTCTGCACTGGTGCACTGCAGAGAATGCCCCTGGGCGCTTCGGCAGAAAAACTAGAGAGTATATTTTCTGAAAGAGCATTTTTCCCCTCTAAAAGAGTATATATTTCTCTAAAAGAGCGCACACACGGAACGTCTTTTTAAAGACGCGTCTTTTTAAAGATGCTTTTCCGATTGTGTGTTATTCCTGGTTGTGCTCGTTATCTCTCGCCTTCTAACGGTCACGATCACTGTCTTTCGTGTCTGGGCACTGCTCACGCGGAGACAGCGTTCGTGGATGGTCACATTCTCATTGCGAGAATGTGTCCATGGCAACGTTGCGGTCGCGGCTCGCCTTCGTAAGGAAGCGAGCCACCCCAGAGGCTCCCGCCTTGGTCCTTTTACCCACGGGTTTGAGGCCAGCGCGGCTAGCACTGGGGGCGATTTGGGGACCCCAATGGGACCGCCTCCGCCGGGTATCCCCCCGCGGACCTCCCATTCCCCAGCACGCTCGTCTGCCCCGATCGGGCTTCCGGGTGAGTCCGCCGGCTCGTCTCACGGCGAGTTCGACCTCTTATTCGGAGCCCGCGAAAGTGATGAGCTCTCGAGCGCAGCATTGGAGAGCGGGCTCGTCCAGTCGAAAGCCTCGGCTGGGCTCCTCCCTTCGGGGTCGATCGCCCAGTCACAGGCTGACGCGGAGATGATGACATGCTTTCCCGGACAGCCGCGAGCGTCGGTTAGAGTGGATTTCACCGCTCTTCCCTGAACCCTCGCGGCTCTGTGATTGGTTCCTGGGCTCGCGGCGCCGCTCAAAGCCACGCCCCGCCCCGTTCCTTTCTTCCCGGAAGTGCATGAAGAGCTGACAAGGTCGTGGGAGGCACCTTTTACTGCCCGGTCCCGATCTTTTCAGCTTCCCCGCTCTCACTACCCTCGATGGTGGGGCGGCCAAGGGTTATTCGGCAATCCCCCGGTGGATAAAGGCGCTCGCGGTGCACCTATGCCCGCAGAGCGCCGCCACCTGGTGTGGGTGCCCAAAGCCCCCGTCCAAGGCCTGTAGGTTTACGTCGTCTCTGACGGTCAAAGCCTACGGCGCTGCTGGACAAGCCGCCTCCGCCCTGCACGCCATGGCTCTCCTGCAAGTCCGCCAAGGCGCTAAAGGAACTGCACGAGGGTAGTTCCGCCCCGGGATTGATGCAGGAACTGCGCTCGGCGACCGACCTCGCTCTCCGAGCAACGGAGGTCACGGCGCGGTCTCCCGGGCGGACGATGGCCACACTAGTGGTCCAGGAGCGCCACCTTTGGTTCAACCTGGTCGAGATGGGTGAGGCCGACAGGACACGATTCCTTGCTGCCCCCATTTTCCAGGCGGGCCTATTCGGCGACACCGAGGACTTTGCCCAGCAGTTCTCGATGGTAGAGCAGTAGATGGATGCTAGCCGGCTTGTCCTGCCCCGGCGTGGCTCAAGATCCCCCCATCTACTCATCGCCGAGGGCGTCCCCCTGCGGTGACTGCACCAGCTCCGCCGCAGCCCGCCCCTCCGGCCCGGCCCCGGCGTGGAGCCCACCGCAGGAAGCCGACGCCACCCGTCTCACAGCCGGCACCGAAGAACCCACAGAGGTCTTCAAAGCGCCCCTGAGACGGGCGACCCAGGGACAACGAAACCCGCTGCTCTGGAGCTGGTAAGCAGATCTTCTCTTTGTTACCTTTTGCATTTAATTGCGCTGCATGCCCAAGTGGCTGCAGTACTCAAGAGCTCCGCAAGAGTGGTTTCCTTGTTCCCTGGGTCACATATTCGGTGTGTACGGCTGGCATCACGACCACCGTCCACCACTCCATTTGGCAGGTTGGCGCTCCAGTGGCGGTCTCCCGCCCTGAGCGCCCAGCTGTGGCACAAATCCGCCCCCGATGTGACAGTCTCCACGGGTCATGAGGACAGGCCTCTTCCTCCCCCGTCCCAGGCTGTCCGGGGGTGGTCACAAGGAGCCAGGTAAGTGCTTCGATGTCCTCGGACTCAGCACGGCCACGATGTGGTGTGGCACCTCAAGCTCCGCCCCGCCGCGAGGCCCCACCCGCCGGTACATCCGATGACGTTGTCCCTTTGGTCCTCCTTGCGCGGAACTCGGACGCATGGCTTGCGCTTTCCAGTCCGTCGCGAGGGCTGGTCCAGACCGTCCGACTCGGCTGCACGATTCACTTCGCTGGGCATCCGCCCAGGTCCAGCGGTGTCCACTTCACCTTGGTGAAAGATGGAAACGCTGCTACCTTGCGCGGAGATCGCTACCCTCCTACGGAAGGACGCAATAGAACCTGTCCCTCCAGCCGAGATGAAGAAGGGGTTTTACAGCCCCTATTTCATTGTACCGAAAAAAGGCGGTGGGTTGCGGCCAATCTTGGACCTGCGAGTACTGAACCGGGCCTTACACAGACTCCCGTTCAAGATGCTGACGCAAAGACGCATTCTAGCAAGCGTCCGGCATCAAGATTGGTTCGCGGCGGTAGACCCGAAGGATGCGTACTTTCACGTCTCGATCCTTCCTCGACACAGACCCTTCCTGCGGTTTGCGTTCGAGGGTCAGGCGTATCGGTACAAGTCCTCCCTTTCGGCCTGTCCCTGTCTCCTCGCATCTTTACGAAGATCGCAGAGGCTGCCCTTGCCCCGTTAAGGGAGGTGGGCATTCGCATGCTCAACTATCTCGACGACTGGCTAATCCTAGCTCACTCTCGAGACGGGTTATGCGCACACAGGGACCTGGTGCTCTCACACCTCAGCCGACTAGGGCTTCGGGTCAGCTGGGAAAAGAGCAAGCTCCTCCCGGTTCAGAGCATCTCTTTTCTCGGTTTGGAGTTGGACTCAGTCTCCTTGACGGCGCACCTTACGAACGAGCGTGCCCAGTCGGTGCTGGCCTGTTTGAAGGCGTTCAAACAGAAAACAGCGGTTCCACTGAAACATTTTCAGAGGCTCCTGGGGCATATGGCGTCCTCGGCGGTGGCCACCCTGCTCGGGTTGATGCATATGAGGCCGCTTCAGCACTGGCTCCAGACTTGAGTCCCGAGACGGGCATGGCGCCACGGGACACACCACGTGGCCATTACGTCGGTCTGTCACCGTCTTTTCAGCCCTTGGACCGACCTCTCGTTTCCACGAGCAGGTGTTCCGCTAGAACTGGTCTCCAGGCGCGTCGTGGTCACGACAGACGCCTCCAAAACGGGCTGGGGCGCTGTTGGCAACGGGCACGCAGCCGCCGGCCTCTAGACGGGTCCGCAGCTGCGTTGGCACATCAACTGCCTCGAGTTACTGGCAATTCTGCTCGCCCTGCGGAGGTTCCGGCCGTTGATCCAGGGCAAGCACGTGCTAGTTCGGACAGACAGCACGGCAGCGGTAGCATATGTCAACCGCCAAGGCGGTCTGTGCTCCCGCTGTATGTCATAACTCGCCCGCCGTCTCCTCCAACGGAGTTAGCAGCACAAAGTCGCTGCAAGCCACTCACATCCCGGGCAACCTCAACGCTTCGGCGGACGCGCCGTAACAACAGGTTACCCTCAAGGGAGAGTGGAGACTCCACCTTCAGGTGGTCCAGCTGATTTGGAGTCGATTCAGTCAGGCACAGGTGCACCTGTTCGCCTCCCAAGAATCCTCCCACTGCCCGCTCTGGTACGCCCTCACCAAGGCCTTCCTCGGCAAAGACGCGCTGGCACACAGCTGGTCCCCTGGCATTCGCAAATATGCGTTTTCCCCAGTGAGCCTGCTCGCACAGACCCTGTGCAAGGTCAGGGAGGACGAGGAGAAGGTCGTCCTGGTAAGCACCCTACTGGCCCGCCCAGACGTGGTGCTCGGACCTCACGCTCCTCGTGACAGCTCCCCCCGGGCAAATTCCCCTGAGAAAGGCCCTTCTTTCTCAGGGAAGGGGCACCATCCGGCACCCGCGCCCAGACCTCTGGAATCTCCATGTCTGGCACCTGGACGGGACGCGGAAGACCTAAGCTGCGGAAGACCTACCACCTGCGGTGGTAGACACGTTCACTCAGGCTAGGGCTCCCTCTACGAGGCGCCTGTATGCCTTTAAGTGGTGTCTGTTCGCTAAGTGGTGTTCTTCCCATCAGGAAGACCCCCAGAGGTGCGCAGTCAGATCAGTGTTTTCCTTCCTGCAAGAGAGGTTGGAAGGGAGGCTGTCCCCTTCCACCTTGAAGGTGTACGTTGCTGCCATAGCAGCACACCATGACGCAGTCGACGGTAAGTCCTTAGGGAGCATGATCTGATCATCAGGTTCCTAAGAGGCGCCAGGAGGCTGAATCCCTCCAGGCCACGCCTTGTTCCCTCATTGGACCTCTGTAGTTTTTCAGGGTCTACAGAGAGCCCCCTTTGAGTTTTGCAGTCAGCCGGGCTTAAGGCACTCTCCTTGAAGACTGCCCTCCTGACTGCGCTCACTTCCATCAAGAGGGTAGGTGACCTGCAAGCGTTCTCTGTCAGCTAAACGTGCCTGGAGTTCGGTCCGGGCTATTCTCACGTGATCCTGAGACCCCCGACCGGGCTATGTGCCCAAGGTTCCCACCACTCCTTTTAGGGACCAGGTGGTGAACCTGCAAGCGCTGCCCCAGGAGGAGGCAGACCTAGCCCTGTCGTTGCTGTGTCCGGTGCGCGCTTTACGCATCTATTTGGATCGCACGCAGAGCTTTAGAATCTCTGAGCAGCTCTTTGTCTGCTTTGGTGCACAGCGGAAAGGAAGCGCTGTCTCCAAGCAGAGGATCGCCCACTGGCTCATTGACGCCAGAACTATGGCATGTCTCGCCCAAAACATGCCGCCCCCGGTAGGGCTACGAGCCCATTTTACCCGTGGTGTAGCGGCTTCTTGGGCCCTGGCCAGAGGTGCCTCTCTAACGGACATTGCAGAGCAGCGGGCTGGGCAACACCCAACACCTTTGCAAGGTTCTACAATCTCCGGGTGGAACCGGTTTCGTCCCAGGTAGTGGCACGCAACACAAGCGGATTAGCCCGGGATAGCCGGCCGGGTGTATCGCTTGCACATAGCGCCTTCCACCTCCTTTTGAGCTGAAGACATGCGCTGTTAATTCCCAGTAGTGTTCACAAAAGTTGTTCCCTGGTTGACTTCCTCCGAGCCCTGTGGCAGTCGAGTTTTCGGAGAGACTCGCTGCCGGCCCAGTACACGCGCTAACTAAGAGCCCGGTTCTGGGGTAGGTGCTCCGCATGTGGCGGTTCCCTGTAAGGCTAACCCCATGCGATCTATATCTTCCGCTAGTTAGTTTCCCTACTGGCAAACTGCGTCTTCCTTGGGCAGAGCCCCTCAGTCTCCATGTTGTAGTAACTCCTCCCCCATTGGGTAGGATCTACCTTGAAGGCTCTCCACATGGTTGGAAAGACCATGTGATGTATTCTTCCACTTAAATATCCCCCCCTCTCTTGGGGCGAGGTGTGGTCTCCGCGGTGTCCTCCCCTTGGGAGGGACACCCCCCGACTAGACCTGGCGGCCCAGTCGGATAATCCCCCTTCTTTTTTAGGGAGTGGAAAAAGAGAAGGGGAAAGAGGCCACGACTGGGTTAAGCCTGTCTCTATCTCTGTGTAGTCGACTTGTCCCCAAAAAGAGCCGTTCGACACTCATAACTGTGTTGGGGGAGGTTACGTGTCGACCTGGTGTGCTGGCTATGAGGCACACAGCAAGTCTGCCCACCACACACCGCCAGTTCACGTAACACAGTTCAGCCTTGTGGCGTTTTGTATAGGGACCCCTAGTGTCACTACATCGACACCAACGTCGAGTGAGTGACAGATAGGGAACGTCATGGTTACTGGTGTAACCTCCGTTCCCTGATGGAGGGAACGAGACGTTGGTCCCTCCTGCCACAACGCTGAACTACCCGCTGAAATGGCCGGACCTTATATCGGCTCCTCAGCGTAAAACCTGAATGAGTGGTTGCATACCAGCTCCTTTTATACCCGTATGTTCGGGGGAGTGGCATGCAAACCACTTGCCAATTTTCATTGGCCTTTTATCAAAGACCAGAGGTGTCTCGGGCTCCCAAGAGTGACCCCTAGTGTCACTACATCGACACCAATGTCTCGTTCCCTCCATCAGGGAACGGAGATTACACCAGTAACCATGACGTTAACTTACAGAGACACCGCTGAACTCCACCATGTCTGCAGAGCCACCGTCAGCTCAGCTCTGTAAACAATGGAGTTGAAGCGTGCTCTGCTGGACAAACTACGTAATGACACCAATTCTAAAGCATTGTTTTCTGCATTATATTTTCTGAAAAAAAGTTTTCATATCAGTGCATATCGGTAAAATATACACCGATACCGATATATCGGTGAAAGGCTAATATCGGCCGATATATCAGTCGGGCAGTCATCAGGAAGGGCATCCGGCATAAAACCTGTGCCAAGTCAAATATGCGGATGGTCTGCTGTGGCTACCCCTAACGGGAACAGCTGAAAGAAGAAGATGATTACAAGCGATGTGAATGGTATTTACTAGTCTGACAGATCTCATGAGAATGCGATGTGTTCTTACGTAAAGTTTGGTACTAGCAAACGTACGTTCTCTAACGTTTGCACACAATATTGGCAAATTTACAGCATCTAAACGTCATAATTTTTACGTATTAACACCCTTAGAAATGTGCAAATGTTTACGTGTACAGTTTGAATCGATTCATATTGAATTAATGGAATTAATCAGTTAGATCAGTAAGATTAGTGAACATTTCTTTAATGCAGTTGACATTATAATATGATGTCGTTTTAAGGGAGTATATCACTTTAACCAAGACTAAACCTTAAAATATTAAAATGAATAAAAACAACTCTTCACTCGTTTAATCATTCATTAAGCATTTAATTAAAATTTTGTTTGCCGGGGACTCAAAAGGAGTTTTCAGAATATGCTAAAAAAACAAAATAAACCACAAAAGCATCATAAAACAATAATAAAAATAATCCATTTAATTTGTTCACTATAATCCAAATCTTCAGATAGAATTGTTTGAGGAATAGACCCAAATTCAAGCCTTTTATTCAATGATATCCGTGTCCATCCACTGTAGCGACTCTGCCGTAACCGTCAACCCACATTGCTTTTGTTTTCATATTCAAAAATTGCCGCCTCAAGAAGCACGATCACAGGATTTATGACGGTGATATCAAATGCTCATTGGCTCTCAAGTGTCTTGTGACCGTTTACGACTGCCGTATTCCGTGACGTATATGTTTGAATGAGATTTGACAGCGCCGTTAGGGAGTGCATCAGGAGAAGATTTCCAGACATTAATAACTTAAATTTTACTCTCTACCTCACACAAAACTATTGTATGCCGTCATCGGATGGAGCTGAATTTTGCTGAATAAATTCTCGGAATAAATTACTGTGATTAAATGTATCTGCCTGTTACGTGTTTTATATGCTTATGGTTAGGTTTAGGGGTAGGGGTGGGATTAGTGGCTGTAAAATATACATAAATTAATACAGTTTAACAAAAATTGTTGCTACTGTACATTAATCTACTTGTTACATATTTTTATATTGTTGAAAAGTGGTTATGTTTAGAGGTTTAGGCAGTAAAAATGTACAAATATATTTATAATAAATTCGTGTTTTCAAATATATTTGTCATGGATTTGTCATGTTTACTGTTTACGTTTCTAAAGCTGTAAATACGTAAAACTGTTTACGTTTTAGATGCTTTCAAACGTCCATATAGACTTTATTCACGGTAGCAAAATCTTTGATTTTTATTGGTAAACCTTTCCACATGGTGCGATTGGCAGCACGTTAAATCAGCTGCATGGTAGACTAGGGTTCAAAGCCAGACCTGTAACCACGTTTGAATAATCAATTGCGAGCATGATTCAGAGGGTTCACTTTTCCCTCTAACATTACTTTTTTACTCCACTAATGGTTAAGGTAAGGTTTGGGTTTGGGGGATAGAATCTATAAATATATGCTTTTCTCTTCATTGTATAACATCCTGTAAAGATGAAAATAACTTGCTTCACTAGTTTTTGGCAACCTCTCCTGAACATAAATGGAGCTCACATGTGCCCATATGCTCTACAACATTTATCGCTTTGGCCACTGGGGGTAGTGTTTCGAAATTTCGGTCAACGTTTACCGATTTTGACGAAAGAAAAGTCGATCTACTCTTTCCAATTTCACTGTGAGATCAGGCTGGTTTTGGCAAAATTCAGACAAGCCTTAATGTTCTTCTGGGTTAGCAGTGGTTTTCGCTTCGCAACTCTTCCATGGATGCCATTTTTGGCCAGTGTCTTTCTGATAATGGAGTCATGAACAGTGACCTTTATTGATGCCAGAGAGGCCTGCAGTTCCTTGGATGTTGTCCTTTTCCTTGACTTCCTGGATGAGTCATCGCTGTGCTCTTGGAGGAATTTTGGAAGGTTGGCCACTTCTGGGAAGGTTTACTACTCTGTTTTCTCCATTTGAAGATAATGGCTCTCACTGTGGTTCTTTGGAGTCCGAGAGCTTTTGAAATAGCTTTGTAACCCTTCCAAGCTGATGTATTTCAATACCTTTTTCCTCATCATTTCTCAAATTTCTTTTAACCTTGGCATAGTGTGCTGCTAGATGAGACATTTTAGCCAACTTCATGCTGCTGAAAAAGTTATATTTAGGTGTTAATTTGACCGAAGAGGGCTGGCAGTAATCAGGCCTGTGTGTGTCTATTCCAGCTGAACCCCATTATGAATGTGGTTTCATAGATTTGGGTATTTAATTACTTTCTGCTTCAGTAAATAACATTATCATTTAAAAACTGTATTTTGTGTTTACTCAGATTGCCTTTTGAATTTTTGAAACAATTTAGTATGAGATATACACAAAAACATTAGAAATCACTTTTTAACACACACACACACACACACACACACACACATACATACATACATACATACAGTACTGTGCAAAAGTTTTAGGCACTTGTGAAAAATGTTGCATAGTGAGGATGTCTTCAAAAATAATGCCATAAATAGTTTTCATTTATCACTTAATGTCATACAAAATCCAGTAAAAAAAAAAAAGCTAAATCAATATTTGGTGTGACCACCTTTGCCTTTAAAACAGCACCAATTCTCCTAGGTACACCTGGACACAGTTTTTCTTGGTTGTTGGCAGATAGGATGTTCCAAGCTTCTTGGAGAATTCACCACAGTTCTTCTATCTATTTAGGCTGTCTCAATTGCTTCTGTCTCTTTATGTAATCTCAGACTGACACAATGTTCAGTGGGGGGCTTTGTGGGGGACATGACATCTGTTGCAGGGCTCCCTGTTCTTCTATTCTAATCATTTCTATTTGCAAAAGTAATGTTTGGGAGTCTAACATTTATATTTCCTATTGACACACTAAAGCTGAAGATATAAATAACCATCTTAAGACAAATGCTTTTGTGAAACATCTTATGTGCCTAAGACTTTTGCACAGTACTGTATATATATATTTTCATTTGTTCTGGAATCGGACTACAATGCACTGCTTGTTTTACTCTGTAGATTAAAAAGAACAGGCTCATAAAAGTCATTCATTTGGGAGCCACATTACACTATTTGCACTGTGTGGTTTGCATTAGATTCAAAAGAACCAGCTCTTAATACCAGGTGGAAACGGGGTCATTAGTTCGGGAATACAACGTGCTGTTTTTTTTTCGTGTTGTAGATTTAAACTAATTCACTCATGTGAATTATATATTAGAGAATCGGAGTACACCGCGCTGTGTTTCAGGCTGCAGATGGGCAGTGCTGCCAATGTATAGCACAGAGGGAAACACTGTCAGATTTTTTTAGTACGGTGTTCCGTTTGCATCAGCGAAAAAATACATGTTTGAGAACCGTTAACGGACACGAACTGAAAGTCGTGAAAATCATAGGGGTACAGTATTTGTTTTATTATTGGAACTGGTTATGGTAAATAAAAATATACATACATTTATTTATAATAAAAATCAAACTAAACAGTCCTTCTGCAGAGTAATAACGGAATAAAAGAACAGAATAAAAAATGATTGGCTGTGTATATTTGCCAAGCAGCATGTCAGCTTGGCACAGTAATAGGATGGTTGGTCACATGTCTCCGTTTAACAGCTTTGAATGCAGCTCATCCAATCAGAAATTACAGTTGGAGATATCAGTTTTATAACTGTACTGTAAAAAAAATTCTCATTTTATAATTGTACATAAACTATAACGAGCAGAACAGCCAATAGCTCACATTTTTAATGGCCATTGACTCAGATTTTATGTTGTGATTATTAGTTTATGGTGCTAACATCTGTAAGTCCACACTGTAAACAGCATCATAGTGTAACGAGGACTCGAGAAGCAGCTTTCCTGGTTCAGGTAGGGATTTATTTTCTCTCTCTGCAGCACAAATTACAGTCTCACAGTCTTGGCGTTACGCACTAAGTTAACCTACAATCACACACCGTTCCACAAAATAAAGTCTCATCATTTGTAATAAAAACTCTTTGCTTCTTGTTCGGGTCTGTCGTGCCCAGGCTCTCTCTCCCTGACTAAGTAAATCTCCGTAGGCCAGGAGGCTCGTTGCTGGCAGTTGTTGAGCCGCGAGCTGGGCTTCCCCGGACAATAGTGGGATCAGTCGGGCCGCCCATTGGCCGAGCGGCCAGCCCCAGATCTCGGCGGTCCGCTCAAACAAATCCAGGAAGGCCTCGGGGTCGTCCGCCGCCCCCATTTTCTGTAAAGCTGGCAGGGGTAACGGCGTGGGAGCGTCCGGGGTCACGGCTGAGGACGCCTCCTGGCTGAGGAGGCTCCGGATCGCCTGCCGGTCCTCGGCTTGAGCGTGCAGGAGCTCGACAAACCGGCGATCTTGGTCTTTTCGGAGCTCAAGCAGTGTCTGTTGGTGGCTCTGATGTAGGCTAGCGAGGGCTTGGAGGATCTCCGCCAAATGGGAGGACTCTACGGGATGACTTCCATTCATTTTCAACCCAACTTCAATCCCGGGTTTTCGGCACCAGTGTAACGAGGACTCGAGAAGCAGCTTTCCTGGTTGGGATTTATTTTCTCTCTCTGCAGCACAAATTACAGTCTCACAGTCTTGGCGTTATGCACTAAGTTAACCTACAATCACACACCGTTCCACAAAATAAACTCTCATCATTTGTAATAAAAACTCTTTGCTTCTTGTTCGGGTCTGTCGTGCCCAGGCTCTCTCTCCCCGACTAAGTGCTGTATGGCTCTATTTATGCCGCTCTCCCCGTGCTCACTGAAATTAGAGACAGGTGTTAGACATAATTTAGCTCAGGTGTAAGCGCCTTTACCACTTTCTCTCTCTCCGGAGAGATGCTTGACCACGCCCCCGCTGCCACACATAGTTTTTAGGTAAGGGTGGTATTTAGACTATTATTCTAAGCACCAGTAACACATTTACTGACCCTTGACCCCTTGCAGCCTAGCCTGTCATGTGTTACTTGCATGTATATGTAGAATAGCCCATGTTTCCTATGATATGTTTCCTATAGTATGAAAAATGACTGCCATATTTCACACACACATGACAGAAACCAAAACAGGAATGAAATGCCCTTACAAACTATAATTTTGTGTTCTGTTCAATGTTTTACTGAAATGCATCCATCGCTCTCAAGATTGAATATACCTTGAAACAAAGTCATTTTAGAATGCTGCCTCCAGAGGCATTTGTCTCTGTCAACATAATATTATTTTGTGTAATGACTCAGCAGAATAAATCCAAAGCTGATCTGAAAGAGTACCAACTTGCCAGAAGCTCAGACAATCACATCTGTGTCCTGCATGTTAGATTTCTTGAGCATTGACTCACATTCCTGCAAGGTAAAATGTCTGTTTATATTGTATGGATTTGATCATGTATTTATTAAAGCTTGTATTTTGAATCAATACCAAATGCATTTCAGTGAGTTCAAAATGTGCTATTGAACAGCACTCACTGAATTAACTTCATGTCAGAAGTAGGCCAGCTCAAGGCACATTTTTAACCAAAGACAAGTGCTTTTAAGGACTAGTTCACCCCAAAATGAAAAATCTGCCATAAATAATTCACCCTCATGTCGTTCCAAACCCATATGCCTTCCTTTCTTATGCAGCAGAACACATCTTTTAGTACATGAACCAAGGGTCTTGAATGATGTCATTAGGTTTACATTGTAAATTCTACAGGTCTTAATGCACTCCTGTTTGTAGAATCAGTGTTTATGAAGATGTCTATTTGTTAATCTGCATGGACAAATCCTCACTCTGTGCTTTAATTTATTGATTTGCTAGCAGACAGCACTGACTAGAATGGAACCTCTTGAATGAATGCAAACATAAAGCGTTCAAAATCAACAGACGTCTGCCGCAATTGCGAGGGTATTTCCATAATCACGCTGTGTTTTCTGCATGCTTCATTTGACCCCTGTCAGTCGTTGTTAGGTTAACAGAATTGCTTTAAGAATCAGGTAAACGACTACAGAACACTTAGAGAGTGACAGAAAACACAAATTAGCTGACAGTGGAGAATGAGTCACTTCACTGCAGAGAGACCGGGATTAACACGGGATTTCAGTAAGTGAAAAACCTGCCATCTTTCCATTATTTATTTTTATTTATTTTTTATTATTATTATTTGCTCCAGAATGGCAGAATTTTTTTTCTGCATCATTTTTCCATGGGAAATGGCTGAAAAATATATTATGTATTAAATAAATAATATATTAGATTAAAATTTATAATGATTGTTATATATTTATCATATTATACATTTATAATTATATTTTATGTAACTACCAAAATTAGTTACTAGGGTCCACATCTTCATTTTGACAATTAATCGTCAACCACATATCATAATCGTGACACTGTTGGGTAACGTTACTTTTAAAAGTAACTTGTTAGAATATAGCATAACTTCTTAAAAATTAAGTTAATTAAAAAGTTATTTTTTTTATGGAAAGTAAAGCAGTACATTACTTTTGCGTTACTTTTTTCTCACAGCCACTTTCTCTTCTGCTATGCTGTGCATTCCATACAAATAAGTCATGAATTGCATACAAGAGACTAGTGGTCGACCGATATATTGCCGAGATATAACCGGTATTCTGACTTTTCATTATTCCTGTTTCGCAAAAAAAAAATCTAGAGGGTGCCGAAAATCGCCTGATTGCATGTGAAGTGACTGAGACATGTAAACGACCAGTCACGGTTCGTTTTGTTGTTACGTGCATCGTGTTACTACAATAACAGACCGGTGTGCAACACAGTGTCATTTAAACAGTCTGCATATCAGAGCCGTAACAGACGCGTTTGAGCTCATAATGTTAAAGTGCTCGCCTGTTTCATTCTCCCTCTCTCTCCTCAACATTCCTGTAACTTTTAACTGTCTTGTCTAATGATAAAAGACAAATATCAATAAAACTGGTATTTTATACCATTTGCAAATATGCAGATATCTCGTTTAAACAGATGTCATTCACGAACCTCACGAAAACCAAGCATTTTCTTTCCATCGAGCTCTCATCTAATATCTTCCTCTGAAGCATGTATTCTATCAGCCAGAATCAAAAACTTCAGGATCAGGATCAAAAGTTCCTCTGATTCACAAATCATGATGGTCAGTCCGTGACAATCCAAGTAGGGAATCCAGGCCGTTTAAACTGTCAGGAGATTGTTGCTCCCGCTGGATCCGCATGAGTGCAACTTCAAGGCTGCGTCCGAAACCAGGAAAATGCTGCCTCCGGAGGCTGTACACAGAGGTACGATGAAAATAAGGTGATTTTCAATCTGTTCAGACACCAGTTTCTTTAAGAGTTCCATTCATTCAAAACAGCTGTCAGTTAAGCTATTAATTGATTAAGCAGCAAGGTAGCAAGTCAGCTGCCTACGTTTTCGGATGCAGCCCAAGGTAAAAGCACGTCACGTGTGCTATAAGTAAATGTCTTATTCACTATGCACTGTATGTTCAATTGGTTTGATTCGGTATTTTTTGAGAAAATGCGATTGCTAACGTGGACATGCCATCCATGGTTTCTGGACTACTGTGTGTACTGTTATTTCCTTTTTCCTAATATATTAACAAGTTCTTCATGTGCAAATAAATAAAAAAAAAATGTATGACTAAACAGAAATCAGAAGAAACTGCTATCTACCATTTAAAATGCAATATTATTTTTTAGTTTTGTGTGAAATTGAGGAAATATAGTGCTAAATAAGAGTTTCTTATTTATTTATATTCTTAACAATTTATGTTTGTTATTTACTACATTAAATTGTGTGCTATATCGGCATTGTATCGGGCAATCGGCCACCCTGCTCTCTGGATATCGACATCGGCCATTAAAAAACCCATATCGGTCGAACACTACAAGAGACATTACAGGTCATGCTAGCTACTGTACAACACTCATGTCAAAACAACATAGTAAACAAACAGATATTTAGAAAGTAGGTCTTCACATCATATTTATAATAAAGAATCAATAATATGAATATGCATGATTAGTTTTTCCATCAACATGGCAGTCAATATGAATAATGAAGTAACCACTGTCTTACCTAACGCAGCAAAATCCAACACTTGAACCTGCATCATATATGTCATCATGTGCTGTGCCAATCGACAATGTCAGAGTCAACTTGAGATGTTTTTCAAAAGTCAGGATAAAATTCAGTGGGGAATGCCAGCCTAACATGTTCAAGGAATAAGCCTGATGAATAAATGAATATTTTTCACTTAAGTTATATCAGTGCACGCTTGTTTTGAGTTGATCCATGGTGCGTAGCCTACTGCAAACGCGCATGTTGATACAACTTGAATGAAATCGTTTTTAATGCTAAAACGTTTCATGAATCATACTTGTTTATTATAAAACAAAAATGTAGAATATTTTTAGAACCTAAGACATTTTCTGTGCGTTCTCTGCGTTGATGTAGAACTTTGCTCGGAGCCACTGATCCAGAGTCAGCTTTTCTCATCCCATTCTCCGTTATGGTGAGTTGTAACACGGAGCAGTTCGGCTGCATAAGTCAATGAATTGAGCGAGTATTTCACACTGTATATCACACTGTGGCCAGTGGAAGACTAGTCTTATAATCCTTCTGCCTAAATGTGTTTACTGATTTTTTTTAAATGCAGTGTGTATTAACACATGAATCAATCGCGTTTCACTCAACCGAATGTTGACCTCATATTACGCTAAAACACAAAATGCGCATGCGCGTTAGTGAGTTGATTGACAGGCGATGTCTAAAAGGTGATTGGCTCTTTTAACATCCATTGACCGTTGGGCACTAGAGCCTCTTGGTTGGGCATTCCAATTTCTCCCATTCATTTAAATAGAAGTGGCTCGTCTCTGCTAAATAGTCTCTGGCCTCACACACTATAGAACTACAATGCCCATTATGCACTACGTCTCCTGCCTGAAGTTTGCACACTTTTACTCCTGATTTCTCACAATACAGGGACAGTAGTGGTGTACAAGAGCAACACGTTACTTTATTTAAAAAGTAACTCCGATATTATGGTCTAAAATAAAAAATATTGTGTTTCTTTACTCATTACTCGAAAAAGAAATCTGATAATGTAACACGTTATTTTTATCGCGTTACCCCCCAACACTTATCGTGACAGCCCTAGTATAAAATATTTTTTAAGAATGTTAATTTCTAATACTATTTTTGGGCAGTTTCTCCCATTCTTCTTTGCAGGATCTCTCAAGCTCCATCAGGTTGGATGGGGAGCATCGGTGCACAGCCATTTTCAGATCTCTCCAGAGATGTTCAATCGGGTTCAAGTCTGGGCTCTGGCTGGGCCACTCAAGGACATTCACAGAGTTGTCCCGTAGCTACTCCTTTGTTATCTTGGCTGTGTGCTTAGGGTCGTTGTCCTGTTGGAAGATGAACCTTCGCCCCAGTCTGAGGTCCAGAGTGCTCTGGAGCAGGTTTTCATCAAGGATGTCTCTGTACATTGCTGCATTCATCTTTCCCTCGATCCTGACTAGTCTCCCAGTTCCTGCCGCTGAAAAACATCCCCACAGCATGATGCTGCCACCACCATGCTTCACTGTAGGGATGGTATTGGCCAGGTGATGAGCGGTGCCTGGTTTCCTCCAGACATGACGCTTGCCATTCAGGCCAAAGAGTTCAATCTTTGTTTCTCATGGTCTGAGAGTCTTTCAGGTGTCTTTTGGCAAACTCCAGGCGGGCTGTCATGTGCCTTTTACTGAGGAGTGGCTTCCGTCTGGCCACTCTACCATACAGGCCTGATTGGTGGAGTGCTGCAAAGATGGTTGTTCTTCTGGAAGGTTCTCCTCTCTCCACAGAGAAATGCTGGAGCTCTGTCAGAGTGACCATCGGGTTCTTTGTCACCTCCCTGACTAAGGCCCTTCTCCCCCGATCGCTCAGTTTGCCCAGGCGGCCAGCTCTAGGAAGAGTCCTGGTGGTTCCAATCTTCTTCCATTTACGGATGATGGAGGCCACTGTGATCATTGGGACCATCAGTGCTGCAGAAATTTTTCTGTACCCTTCCCCAGATCTGTGCCTCGATACAATCCTGTCTAGGAGGTCTACAGATAATTCCTTGGACTTCATGACTTGGTTTGTGCACTGACATGCACTGTTAACTGTGCGACCTTATATAGACAAGTGTGTGCCTTTCCAAATCATGTCCAGTCAACTGAATTTACCACAGGTGGACTCCAATCAAGTTGTAGATGCATCTCAAGGATGATCAGTGGAAACAGGATGCACCTGAGCTCAATTTTGAGTGTCATGGCAAAGGCTGTGAATACTTATGTACGTTTTTTTTTTTTTTCTTTTTGTTTTTTTTTATAAATGTGCAAAGATTTCAAACAAACTTCTTTCAAGTTGTCATTATGGGGTATTGTTTGTAGAATTTTGAGGAAAATAATGAATTTAATCCATTTTGGAATAAGGCTGTAACATAACAAAATGTGGAAAAAGTGAAGCGCTGTGAATACTTTCCGGATGCACTGTACTTTGTTTATAGGATATGAGATGGACAGGAACAACATCAATCAAGACCCTCTGGCATATGATCTCAACACCATATGTAGAATAAAGCAGCTTTTTCTCAGTGTTAGTGTACATCATTTAAAACATACTGTATCTTTCAAAAGTACTATTCTACTATTACTATTTGTTTGTTTTAAAGTTTACCAATTAGCAAAACATTTACTGAGTGCACCTTTAATTAAAGCAAAAAATAAAAAATAAAAAACGATAAAAAAAATTAAACATTTAGTCAAACAAAATTGCAAGAGGAAAGAGAATAGGACTGAGCCCCCCCCCCCCCCAAATTTAAATAAATAAATTAAAACATTAACGTTCTGTGCATATCAAAACACATTGACCACAAGACCTTTCTCTGTTTATTTACATTGTCAAGACCTAAGCCAGAAACATACTTTACGCACCCCACGCGTACGCAAATGTGAGCATTAGGTCAATACATTTCCAACCTGTGGTCAGCTTGTACGTGATTAATGTGCATTCTTGTGTTACTGTGACCATAGCATACCTCAGTAGAGTTACCTTCAAATGTCTGTGCCATTAAACTGGATGTGTTATTATTATTATTAAGATGCTGTAAATATATTGACTTTAACTTACTTGCTCAGCAATACTCTCTTCAAACTATTGCTCCTCCATGACAGTTGTTGACTTGAAAGAGAAAACTGACAGTTCACACTAGTGTCCGTTCCGAATGCAAGGCGTATTGCGTTGTGTTAAGAATTGCGTTCTGAACCATTTCATGCAACAACACCTGAAATCAAGCTTGTGTAGCTTGAAGCGTCTGCATTTATTTGCTTGCATAGAGTATAATTCAGTCTTTACACCAAGCCCTGCGTAGCTATGTTTGTGAGTTTGTGTGAGAACAAATTTTGGGATCATAGCTACTTGGGGAGGTGAATGATCTTGATTTGACTCAGATAATCTGTGTTTAGTTGTGTAAAGTGTGCACTTTAATGCCAACAACTGACAGTAAAAAAGAAACTGTGAGTCTTTAAATGTTCACAGGGTTACAAGCTTGTTTTATATTGTGTGCTACTGCACTTGGCCTTTTATTTCAAATCAACAGCATTTACTTTTCCTGTTGAAGCTCACCACTGTTCTCTGAAACCAAATGCCCACAGCCAATGCCACTTTACTTTGGAGCGATGAAAAGGCTTTTGATGAAATCGCTCTAAATCTACGGAACGCTTCGACCAGAGGGATGACTCACTACAGAGAAGAGGAAATAAAATTAAATAACCTTAAGAACATACCCTGTTCCCATCAGAGCAGACCTGCTGGCACTGCCGTCATGTGCTTTGGGTTTATGAGATAAAATGCTGAGTAAAGAACTAATTTTCTTCCCTCCCCAGGTGCCACAGCTTTTGAGATTACATTTCTTGTCTTTCTTCAACATGCTCTGTCTTTTTTCACTCACGTCTCCTCCTACATGTGTCTCAGATGTGTCGGGGTAAAAATATACTAGATTAAACCACAAGTAAAGATCAGAGTGTGAAAGTTAGGGTGTAATACAGCACTGTAGAAAGTCCCTTCATTTAGCGCCGTTCATCAGTGACAGCTCAGTACAATATATTCCCAGAATTCCACAACTGACACGGCTCGGTAAAATAGACAAATGTTTTGTGTGATTGTGGATTTGAACAAGGAATGAAATGACAAAGTACTGACAAAAACACAAACATATGTATAAATACTGCATTTTCAGAAGATAAAACAAACACAGACTGTGTCAGGATTAGCAGAGAATAATGAGGCTCAGAATCCAAACGCAGAGTGAAAATAAACGGAATTTGTTCATACAAAATAAATAAAAAAACAAACCAAAACTCCCACAATGGGGAAAAAAAAACCATAAACTACCCCAAAGGGGAAAAATGTTATATAGGCTGGGGCAGAAGGAAACAGGACCGACCGGACCGAAACAGGAACCAAGTAGGGGAAACAGGACCGACAGGGAATATACAAGACCGACCGACTGAACACGCAAGACCGACTAGGTACACAAGCTGAACTGGCACTGGACAGCACACATGAGGAGGCTAAAATAGGGAGAGTTATCAAACAGGTTAATAGGGGACAAGTGAGGCAAATTAACTAATAATAAGCAAACAAGGAGGCGGGGTATGATGTAAGACGGAGAGACACGCGCCAATGCAGAAACAAAACAAAGCCACGTGCTCTCACAAGACAACAAAATACCTGAATGGCATGAGCGCACATCGCCAAAACAAGGCAATATATGCCCATGCCAACCGACAAACAAGATGAGAGAATGCATAGCAACGGCAAACAAAGTGATGCCAAGCATTCTCACACTAAACAAAACCCTAGCATACATCGCGAGGTAAATGCCACGTGATGTATGCTACAGGCGACAAAAACAAGACAGGACACCTGGTCGAGTGTTCGGCCACACACAAACCCAAAATCTCAGACCGAAGTGACCAAACCTCAGTACAACGTGAAGACAGTCACGCGACCCGGGCGTCAACGCGCGTCCGCGGTCACGAGAGACAGACACAGAACATGGAGCATGAGCGTCCGGATCCCGACACATACCGAATCCGAACCAGAAAGGGAAGACAGGATCCAGACACCATGCTCCAGACATGAAACAAGACAGACTGAAGAGCACATGGCAGCAAATTCAACTGAAACCACGCGCTCACACAAAGACAGACAATGAAACACAAGACAGACATGGGACGATGATGTCACGGTCTTGTCTGACAAAAATCCAAACTGACAGAGTGACAGGACCGTGACAGACTGACATTCTGTGTTTATTAGACACTGTAGCTGCGTTCGAATATGCATACTTCATTACTGTATAGTATGCCAAAAACAGTATGATAATGGATTAGGGTATTCAAATCCTCAAAAACAGTGGAGAACCATGATTGTCGATTATTTTCCCAGTTTGTTACTATGTCACATATTCAGGTCACGGGACAATGTCAACGTTCCCAGATGAAGTACGTACGGGATGTATTCATACTACTCATTTCCATATCTAGCATACTTTTTTTTACCAGCCGAGAAGTTTGTTCTTTATCAAATGCAGCACATAATCTAACAGTGCGTGATTTTGGACACAACCTGTGTCTACTCTACATCCTTCTAATATACTTGGAGAGAACTATCTTTTGGTATGTCCATTCCTCTCAATGACAGTTTCTTGACTGGCACGTTACCCCAGCAGTACACAACCTGGATACTGCAATCTTTGCTTCATGGATATTTGCTTCCAGAGATTTTATTTATTTATTTATTTATTTATTTTTACCATGAATTACCATGGTACCATGTCCAAAAAACATGATAATACCATAATACTTTAAGTGTCTCTTTTCTCTCTCTATCTTTCCATCACAGGCATAACTGTCAGTACATTTACATGCACTTTAAAAGTTCGATTTCAGTTGGAATGCATCTTTTTAAATTGACCATGTAATATAAATGCTCTAGTCTGATTTTTGCGAAGTCGGACTAACAGACCTAGATAATACGATTGATTGTTGCTCGACTTCATCATGTATTCACATTAATCCAGGGATGTTTGACAGTTTTGTTCACAATTGCGATTAAAAATTATAATATGCAACATCAAATTTTAACTCATTTGTACATGTAAAATGTCATTTCCGCCTACGAGGAGCGTTGCAACAAAGAACATGTACAATAAGTCTGATGTCTGTTTTCGCTATTGCCAAACCTTGAGCACACGAAATAAGCGGGTTACCGTGGACCCGTTGTCAAGGTCGCGGCTATGCTGTGCACTAGTCACAAAACTGATGAAATTAATAAAAAAGTTATTTTTTTTCTGTTAACCTCAAAAGCTGTGAGCATTTAGTTGCTTGACTTTCAGAGGACGAGCTTAAACGGTGCTTTTGACTCAAAGACACTGGATTCAGAATGTTTCTGAGATTCATAGAAACACCGGGAAGTGATCTTCTAATAGGCTATGCAGACTAGTGGTCAATGGAAATGGGTTTTTCAGTCATCTATTCTTAAATCATAATAATATACAGTAAATAGGAATAAATTAAAAAGTAAAAAACAAATACAAAATTGACCACACTCTTCTGTGTGCGAATTAATTTGAATTTGTGCTAATTATTTTTTTAGTTCACTATAGGACCAGAGCCTAAACACCTAAAAAATACATGACATGTATTTAACCCGCCGAATTTTTCATCCTTCCAAATATCCGATTACGCATTGTGTCATGTACAGTATACTTGGACAGGACTGTAGCTCAACTATGAAAAAACCTGCTGTATCTCAATTATATTGTAACTGTGCATGTAAACGTACTGTGTTTTTTGTCATTTTGGACTAGAACAATTGCTCCCTTACATTATTACATGCTAAGGGTTGCAGTGGCTTTAAAGGTCCTTTGCATTAATAATGCAACCTTTCCACTGCTGTAACCTTTGCATTAAAGAGTACCTATAGCCTGCAGGCTGCATCATTATGCATGCAGATGAATGTGGCATCCGTTCAGGTGTGCAGATTAACAGAGATTCTGCTCTGTTGTTTTCTTAGGATATACAAGACACTATCAGTCACAGAAATCTGTATGAAACCTCTACTATTGAGTTTGTGAACTAGCGGTGTGTTATTTTGGAAACGTGCATGTGACGAGGAGGAGGGCGGGGCCAGGCCATGAGGACTGTGTGTGTGTGGGTGGGTTTGGGTGGTTTATGAGGACATTTTTTTAGGTTACAAACTGGTAAATACAAGGGTATTATGCTATAAATGTTGGTTATGAGGAAATGTCTAGTGTCCCCATAAAACAAATGGGTTAAAAAACATACTAAACAATGTTTCTTTGAAAATGTAAAAATGCCAAAAGTTTTTTTTTTTGTGAGGGTTAGGTTTAGGGTTAGGTTTATGGTTAGGGGATAGAATCTATAGTTCGTACAGTATACAAATCATTATGTCTATGGAGAGTCCTCAGAAGGATAGTCGCACCAACTTGTGTGAGTGAGAGTTGATTCAAGTTCATTTGTTATTAAAAGTTACATTGACTGTTCAGCCGGTTCCTATCTCCTCCTTGCCCATCTTTACCCATTACAGTGCACATCCTTCATTCTTGTTGGATGATGATTAAAGGAATTGTTCACCCAACATCGTTCCAAACCTGCATGGCTTTCTTTCTTTTTCTTCCATGGAACAGAGAAGATGAAATCTTGAAGAATGTACTTGACACTGTTTTCCCTGCAATTACATGGAATAATGGGGACTGGAGATTTCAAGCTTTTTAAAAAGAACGCCAAAGCACCATAAAAGCATCACAAATGTGGTCCATGCAACATGTGTGCTATATTCATAGTCTTCTGAAGACATACAGTATGATAGCTTTTTGTGTACAGACCGGGATTCACTGAAAATCATATCTGCCCTATAGCTCTCCTTGGCACTTTCATGAGAATTCATAAGAGAAGTAGTTATATATGATTCATGAACAAATTGTTCTTTTGAGTCAGATTTGTTTTAATGCAAACAACTGGTCTGAATTATTTGTTCATGAAGTTTTGCTTTCATTCTACATTATATAAGCTATTTTTGTGTTGCAAGAGAAAATAACCTATGTTCTGATGTTTTTGGCTAGTTTACCAGCTGTAAAGTGTCTTCAGGGAACTATGTTTGGATCTATTATGGATAGGGTTTGCTTTGGTTTGATGGGAGATAATCAGTGTTATTTTGGAATAATCTCAGGTCACCTTGACATTTCTGCTCTTAATATTCTGTCTGCCTTGTTGCTTTCTCAGGTTTGTCCCTGAAGGAAACTTTTGAGTCACAGAAGAGACCCCTGCCAACATGTTCAGCACCAAAAGGTCAGAGCCACACTGCAGTTTGTTGTCTGTTTTTGTGATCTTTTATGAAAACTTTGCAAGAAAGCCTATGGTCCATCTAAAGTGACTTTATTTACATCATTATTTAAGTCTTGGACCCTAAAGGACTTATTAAACCCCAATAACACTTGGGTTATTGGATATTTATTTACTTTTTGTGTTCACTTTTTTTTGCTGCAACCTTTTGAATGAAGTTACAAGTTACAAAGCTTACACTGTCAGAAAAAATGGGCAAAATTGTACCTTTAATGGTACAACAGCTTGTCACTGGGACAGTACCCTTACAGGTACACTCAGTGTGCCTTCCTTAAATCCTAAGGTACAAATATGTACCCTATGGACAGATAAGGTACAAATACGTTCCAGTTGACATGTAAAGGATACAGTGGGTGTACCTTTTTGAGTACTGCCCCAGTGACAAGCTGTTGTACCCCTAAAGGTAACATTTTTGGAGCTCTTTTAAAAAAAAGTGTTTTTTTTTTTTGACAGTGTACCCATAAATTAAACTTTTTGGTCCTTTAAAGTGGTCACATTTTGATAAATCAAATTTTCCTTGATCTTTTGAAATAAACAAGCTCATTGTACTTGCTGAAATGTACTTTCAGAAATGAACACTTTCTTGCCAGTACAAAAAGACCAGCTAATTCTAAGAGTCAGAGTCCAAGAAAGTGAAAAAGAAAGAAATAAACTGAAATTTAAAGTGGACCTCTGGGGGGACATTTTTTAAAATATGTAGAATATGACCCCTGTAAAACTATTTGTTTGGAGAAGAAATATATTTACACTCAAAACCTATGATCCATATTTGCACTCCAAACATGTATTTTGCTACTGTAGTCTATGTGTGCACTCAAAACATATCTTTCTCAAAATTGTTGAAATTATTGGAAGAAATACATTCAGAACTTATGTTGACAACAAAATTTTGCTAAATCACATGAATATTATACTTTACACAATGATTCAGCACAACTTCACAGTGCTGACACCTCAATCTTATGTATTGTTCATACAATGTGAATGCATAGAAATGTCCTAAATTGGTATTTTCCCATGGGCATTGTGATTTATGATAAAGGGCACATTCCATACTCAGATTTGATTGTTCTGATTTATTTCATTCAGGCCATGCAGTACTGTATATTTTTTCTGACATGCTTTTTTTTTTGGTGCAGCTGCAGTGAAGTGAAAAAGTTGACATCTACCTGAATTTGAATATGCCACATGTGTGTCATTGCACAAATACACGCTGAGTTTGACAGCACAAACAAATGTAATTGGTAGCTCACAGAACTAAAGTAACCAATTGGGACGCATAAAACTGATAAAAGCCGCCCTGAGAGCCTGTGACCTGAGGAAATCACATTGTTATTCTATGCAATATTCAATGCATGCTTACCATGGAGTGTCACGGTAGCAGTACGTTCTAGAACATGGAGAACAGGCAATTTTCGACAAATGTAATTTCATTGTTTTGGCATTCTAGAGGTGGTCTTCGTGCATTGATCACATAATCAGATGTTGAAAATCATTTTTTTCAGGTTCCAAATATACAGTATGTCTATACATATATTTCTTAGAAAAATCTTTTCACGTTAAACTGACAGTTCAAAACATTTTCTCCTCCATTTTTAAAGTTCATAAGACTATTTTGCTATCCTAACTATGCACAATTATATGGTAAGTACTTAGTAGCCTTTTATTATATACATTTAGCATTGTTTTTTACCTGCTGTCCGCAACCCTGTCAGAACAGACCTGTGACCCATTTTTGGGTTGAGATCCATCAGCTTAGAACCTCTGCTATAGAGAGCTTTTATTGTTTGGGTGTTTGCATTCTCATCAGTGGTTTAATGGCTTATGTTTACACATGCTCGTTAAACTGCAACAGGAACACTGTTAAATTGAATCCTTCATCATTGGGATTGTTTATTAAATGCCTTACAGTTTGAACAGCTCATTAAAAATTTTGCCCTGCCACATCAGTCTTCTCATGAAAAATTAGCCGTAGCTCTCTTTGAGGTTGCAGTAATGCATATGTGCTCTGTGTGGCAGATAAGGCTTCCCTTTAATTAGACTTACAATGTTTACATTTCAAAATGGGCTCAGGCAGTGCAAACTGAACCGTGCCACCAATGCCCTGGGCACAACACTCATTACGCAGGCCCTGAAATCATCTTGACTACCCATATCCGTTTCACTTAGAGGGATAGTTAATCCAAAAAGAAAAATTCTTTCATCATTTACTCATCCTCATGTTGTTCCAAACCGAATTACTTTCGATCTTCCATTGAACACAAATAGAGATGGTATTTAGGATATTTGGCACTGACACCCTCAGTCACCATTGACTTTCATGTATAGACAAAAAATGCATGAAAGTGAATGTTGACTTAAGCTAACATTCTGCCTAACATCTAATTTTTGTGTTCTATTGAAGACAGAAAGTCATACAGGTATGGAAAGACATGAGGCTGAATGTTCATTTTTGTGTAAACCTTTCCTTTAAAATTCAGCAAATTGGGTGAGCCCTTTTGGCCCTGTGAACATAAAGGTGCTGTAAGTGATTTTTATTCATAGAAAGGTGTGCAAAAAAATGTTACTACTCCCTGAAAGATATTAATGAAAATTGAAAAGTGTCCTGAGATATCTCACCGGTCTCTTTAACAGCCCTAGACTCTGTAAACAGCAAATAAAAATGTGTCCATGGGCCGCTTTCTGCCTGTCAATCATTTTGCACGTTCTCATAGTATTATAGTTGCAACGAATTATTGAGGCATAATGCCATTTTTATGCCATGTTGCACATAACAGTTGTCAGCTGAGGGCGCTATTTTACTGTTATTGTTTTTGACAACACAATAAAGCTCATTTGGTATCTTTGGAGTGCAGGTTTTTGGGAAAAGTTGGGTTACGTGACTAACCCAACGTAGTCTGTATATAGTCTGTGATTATAAAAAAAAAAACAATATTTACCATGATTTCTTCCTTTGTTTTCTTTGTATATGACTCGTATTTAATCTCAAGCACACTCTTTACTTTTCTAACTTTTGATAAACCTTTATTAGTGGCAAATTGTTGGTCATAGTGAAAATTACACCACAACTGAGGTTCGTATTTTTTTTACAAAATCTTGCTCACACAAAAAATCTGGTTTATGATTATTTTAATCTTTTTTTTTTTAGGCATCACAGTTTTTAAAATGTAATATTTAATATTTTTAAGATGCATTTTTATATTCGAAAATTTTAAATGTGGCTCTGAGACAAGGATAAAACAAGACAATCTGTACATAAAAAAGGCATTTGAAAAGTAGCAAAAATAAATGATTAAGACATGGTTAAAAGTTTACAAGACAATTATAATTTAACCTTCATTTAACAAATAAAAAGTTTGATTAATAGGGCCCGATAAAATCTGTTTTATTTTTCCCAAATTCAGTGTTTTCCGTTTTTATTATTTTTGAATTCTGTGTTTTAAAGTTTATTTAAATTTTATCATAAAAAAAAACTGTCTAATCAAAAGAAATTTTTTGAACTTTAATCAAATGTAAACAGTGCTGCACAGCAGAGAATCACAGTATTAAGGAAATCATTGATTAAAGCTTTTATTCAGTACAAAAGCACTCTTGCTTGTGAGACATTGCTTAAATATAATGTAATTTTTATTGATATTATTATTATTACTATTAATTATTACTACTACTGCACTGAATATTACATTTTACTATATAGTAGTGATATATTTCTGTCGCAGTTTAATTAAGCTTTTATTTTGGCGAGTTTCTCATTGTTTTTTGACAGCACCTTATCACCTCCAAATAAGCAGTTCGCTAGATGGTTTACTATAAATAAATGGTCTGCATGTGCTGCATGCTTCAAGGTTAATGAGTTCTCTGCTCTCTTTAATCTGCTACACACAGAGCGCACTTGTTTCTAATGATCGGAGACTATTTAGCCTTAAAAGGACCACTGCATTGTTATCAATGTATGAGCAGCCGGCTTCACACATTCATTTTGAAGCGTGCAGCACATGCAGACTGCATATTTATTTAATTAAATCACAGCCTTTTGTGGTTTAATCATCATACTAGGACAAATCACAATTTAAATTTTATTATTTTTGCATTCATACATTAGATTGATCCCAGATATGTCAAATTCCGTGACGTTCAGCAGTTTTATGACAGGATTTGGTGATTCTGTCTGTGTTTTCTGCATTGCAGAAATCATTGAGCCTTAGATTTATTCAATATCAACCTTAGGGACATTAAAGAGCTTGTAGTTGAAAAAACACCCACTGATAATATTCAAGTGACCTTGGGTTATGGAAAAAAGGTTCACCCTCCAGCTCTGTTTTGAGACAAATCACATTGTTGCTTAATTGAGTTTTGTATTATAACCTTGTGTGTTTCCTGTGCATCGCCTTTAATTGTCATCTCAATCCTGACTGAAGTAGACACCAATAACTAACTGATGATACAGGAAGCAGGCAGGTTCTGCCAGGCCTAGTTGTGAGAGGTTAGTATGAAGAGACTGAGCTGTCATTTACAGGGCTATAATTACAATCGGTGAGGGCAGTAATGATATTAAAGCAATATTGAGTTGCACTTATTAGCTGCAGCGTACTGGAGAGGGAGGTGTGGTTTGATGTTGTCTGACACAGAAGGATATTATACTGTCAGGCTGAATGACATTATAAAACTGGAAATAGATAGCCACAGTTTCTCCTGGGAAGAAAACTTTGCAGACAATTGTCAAACTTTTACAAAGACCTTAGCCGTGAAACTCTTTATTTTTTAACCTAGTCTCACGTAGCCGGTCTTTTGACTATTTGAATAAAGTATGGTCCACTTTAGAGCTTATTCTGTGCAAGAACCGCCCACTTAGACAGGAAGATAAATTCTGGCTGACATGTAAAATGACCAACCACATTTGTTTTGTTTTTGCAAACTGATCTCACTGTGAATTCAGTAGGTCGAAAGTTTTGCTGCTGAAATCCATCTGTTCTTTACAAATTTCTAAACACTGCCCCCAGTGGCCGAAGCTGGAAGTGTTATTGAACGTATGGGCATGTGCCGCTTCAGTTTTTTTTGTGGATAAAATGTCCACAGAGTGGCACCAAAAAGCATGTTGTTTTTAGTTGTAAATGATGCAATTCATTCAACAGGAATGCATATATTATTTACCATACACCCTAACCCAAACCCCAACCCTAAACCTAACCTGATTGCTGGTGCCCGCAGTTGTCAAAAGCAAAATTGATGGAGGACAAATCGTTGACACTAGCGATCAACACCATGCTGTTGGACACAAATAATGTGTAACCCCTTTGCCAAAGAGCTCCCTGTTTATTGACAAGAAAAATCCAACGACTTGATTAGTTGCATATGCAAAAGATGTTTTTCCTTTGGAGAACATAAACCATAAAGATATTCAGCCGTCTTCAAAGATACAATGATCTAATCAGGGCTGAATAACCTACAGATCAGATATCCGGATTGACCTTGGCATTAGGAATGCTCTGAAATTCAGAGATGAAATCGTGGTGTCTCATTTTAATCACATTCAGAAAGGAAGCGCTTGACAGTTACTGATTTACCCCCCACAGTTCCATTTCCTGGGGCTGATTTTAAATAGTGTTATAAAAGGGAGGGTTTATTAGCATAAAGGGGAGTGGTCTGTGTGTGGGTTTTTAAGATGCAGTTATTATGAGTTTCCAAATTACAGGCTGTGTGCACAATAAAATAAATATAAATGAGTATAAATAAACAAATTGGCTGCCCAATCAAATCCAAACTAACATTAGCCGGTTTTTACATGGATTTTGGTCGGCAAATATTTATCATTCAATTAAACTATTTTAAATATTAACATAAAGATTTGAATGAGAAATCAAATTTGGAACTCAAATATCAAGTTCCAGCTTGGTCTAGCAGTTAGCACACATTAGTGCTGATCGATATATACTGAATATATACTGTTGATTTTGCCTGCAATATAAAATTATGCAACATTGTGTATATTGCAGTGATTTCTAATGCACTTTTTATTTGGAGGTCTGTGTCATTAGACTAGTTTTGCTAGAATTCTGTTTAGCGGTTTGCAAGCATGAAAGCATTATGATATATAAATATGTAAATATGCATATTTTAATAGCATCTCGGATTTAAACTTCAGTATAATAGCAATAGCAAGATTTGGTCAGTTTCATTTCTGTGAATCACTTAAATCTGTCTGAATCTCTGATTCAACCATTCATTTGTTTCATCACACAAAAATGTTAGCTAAAGTCCCTGTGTGGCATTTTTCATGTAAAATATTTTAGTTAAAATATATGTAGGTTTTTGTAGTTGTAATAAACAGTTTATTAGGTCTCCAGTGCATTATGTAAAAAATCTTTTAAATGCTGATCATGCATCAAGATGTCTCATAAATTAATAATATATAAGTGCATAGGCGAATGCAAGACCCGTATAGAATGCAGCATTAAAAAAAAAATCTGTAGATGCACTTCTGTAGTAAGAAAACTACAAATAAATAAATAGAGAAAAACAGGCTAATTTGTTCTCTTCTGTGTGTATTTGATTTTGACCGACAGCTGCAAAAAGCAGCTTTACATTTACTCTACTGCAGTGGTTCCCAAACTTTTTCAGTGGCGTACTCCACCAAACATTCAACATTCTTTTGCGTACCCCCTATCTAACGCATAGACAACATTCACACAAGGTATTTTAAAAATATGTATATTTAACACAATTACCTTTGTAAAACAACTCCCTTATATTAAGCATGTCATATTTGTACATGTTTTGTACATGTTATATTAATCATATACACTGGCAGCCAAAAGTTATAATGTACAGATTTAGCTGTTTCAGAAGGAAATTGGTACTTTAATTCACCAAAGTGGCATTCAACTGATCGCAAAGTATAGTCAGGACATTACTGATGTAAAAAACAGCACTATCACTATTTGAAAAAAGTCATTTTTGATCAAATCTAGACAGGCTCCATTTCTAGCAGCCATCACTCCAACACCTTATCCTTGAGTAATCATGCTAAATTGCTAATTTGGTACTAGATTCACTTGCCATTATATAAAACACAGCTGAAAGCTATTTGTTTCGTTAAATGGAGCTTAACATTGTCTTTGTGTTTGTTTTTGAGTTGCCACAGTATGCAATAGACTGGCATGTCTTAAGGTCAATATTTGGTCAAAAATGGCAAAAACGAAACAGCTTTCTCTAGAAACTCGTCAGTCAATCATTGTTTTGAGGAATGAAGGCTATACAATGTTTAAAATTGCCAAAAAACTGAAGTTTTCATACAAAGGTGTAGACTACAGTCTTCAAAGACAAAGGACAACTGGCTCTAACAAGGACAGAAAGAGTTGTTGAAAGCCAGATGTACAACAAAACAAGAGGATAAGTACATCAGTGTCTCTAGTTTGAGAAATAGACACCTCACATATCCTCAGCTGACAGCTTCATTGAATTCTACCCACTCAACACTGGTTCCCCATCTGTCACTCACTCAACGTTGTGTCGATGTATTGACACTAGGGGTCACTCTTGGGAGCCCGAGACACCTCTGATCTTTGATAAAAGGCCAATGAAAATTGGCGAGTGGTATTTGCATACCACTCCCCCGGACATACGTGTATAAAAGGAGCTGGTATGCAACCACTCATTCAGATTTTCTCTTCGGAGCCGAACGGTCGATGTTTACTGAGCTGACTGTTCATTCACCTCTGCTGGATCTGATGGTGCATTTCAGTGGCTTCTCCCTCCTCTGCACTGGTGCACTGCAGAAAAAAGAGAGTATATTTCTCTAAAAGACCGGCACATACGGAACGTCTTTTTAAAGACGCATATTTTTAAAGATGCCTTTCCATTTGTGTGTTATTCCTGGTTGCAGTCATTACCTCTCAACTTCTGACGGTCACGATCGCTGTCTTTCGTGTCTGGGCGTGACCCACGCGGAGACAGTGTTCACGGATGGATCATGTACTCGCTGCGAGAACATGACCATGGCAACGTTGCGGTCGCGACTTGCTTTCGTAAGAAAGCAAGCCACCCCAGCGGCTCCCCGCCTCGGTCCTTCTACCTTCCGGATGAGTCCGCCGGCATGTCTCACGGTGAGTTCGACCTCTTGTTCGGAGCCTGCGAAGCTGATGAGCTCTCGAACGCAGCAACGCTGAGTGGGCTCGTCCAGTCGGACGCAGAAGCCTCAGCTGGGCTCCCCCCTCGCTGCTCGATGATTGGTTCCTGGGCTTGCAGCGCCGCTCAAAGCAGCCACACCCCGCTCCAGTTCCTTTCTTCCCGGAAGTGCATGAGGAGCTGACAAGATCGTGGGAGGCACCTTTTATTGCCCAGCCCCGATCTTTCAGCTCCCCCGCCCTCACTACCCTCGATGGTGGGGCGGCCAGGGGCTATTCGGTGATTCCCCCGGTGGATAAGGCGCTCGCGGTGCACGTATGCCCGCAGAGCGCCGCCACCTGGTGCGGATGCCCAAAGCTCCCGTCCAAGGCCTGTAGGTATACGTCGTCCCTGACGGCCAAAGCCTACAGTGCCGCTGGACAAGCCGCCTCCGCCCTGCACTCCATGGCTCTCCTGCAAGTCCACCAAGCCAAGGCGCTAGAGGAACTGCACGAGGGTAGTTCCACCCCAGATTTGATGCAGGAGCTGCGCTCGGCAACCGACCTTGCTCTCCAGGCGACGAAGGTCACGGTGCGGTCTCTCGGGCGGGCAATGTCCAATTTCTTTCCATAAGAGCAAAATCTGTACATTATTCTAAACTTTTGGCCACCAGTTTACATATTGAATATATGGCTTACCGATTGAGATGGGTATGCTAGATATGATATAACTTGAAAACTTCCCTCTCATCACGTCGTGGTATGCAAGAATAGCATTCAGTTCTGTGCCTGGAATTGCGCATCATTGCAGGTACGGCATTGCCGGCCGACTTCGAGTAATTATCTGTGCAATTGTGCGGTCAGCTCAAGGTTGTTATGCCACATTTGACACTGTTAGCAAGGTTGAGCTCATCTGCTGAACAAACATCATGCAACAATGTAAAAACAGGTATCTAGCATGTGAGCAAATGTGAGTGAAATTTACTGTGTGTGAATGTGGAAAATTATTTTGGCCACACCGGATGTCAGACACCTGTCATCAAAGCTTATGAACTTATACCATCAGAATCAAAACTCCCTATGCATTTAACCTTAAATACAAATTACATTTTAAACTGCTAAAAATCAAACAAACAGACAAACTAAAATCGTGGACGACTGACATGTGCGAGTCTGGTAAACAGTGAAGTATCAATTTTACTTGCTATCACAAAGCTACGTCACCTAGCAGTGTGCTGGGCTGGCGAAAAAGAAACTTGTGTGATGCACGACGCATGAGTAGATGCATTTTTTTTTTAACTGCAAAAGATAGGGTTATTTCATGGCATATTTATCTGACCTTTATGACACAACCTTTTTGGTGTTTCTACAGTAGAGGGCACACAAAATTATTTTTGCCAGTGAGAAATACATGAACTGGGTTTGAATGTTATTTTAGACTGTGATGAAATTAAAAGTTTTATTCGTGTACCCCCATTGTCACCTCACGCACCCTCAGGGGTACACGTACCCCAGTTTGGGAAACACCGCTCTACTGATTGTGCTTAATATAAACAGAATCAGACAGCTCCTAAGAAAAGATGTGATGGACAATGATGGATGTTATTGTGGGCTTTTGTCTTGAAACGTGAGCGGACAGCCTTCAGTCGTGATCTGTGTGATTGATTGTGTTTATTTCTGCTCTGTCTGTTTAGTGTGTCTTGTCAACATGTAAAGGCCCTTGCTGACACAAGTTAAATTGTCTATTTTCTAGTTTTCGTGGCTGAGAAAAACATGCAGAGACATGCTTGTAACTTTTTGCTTCAGTTGTGAATCGAGAATCAGTTCTTTTTCAGGGTGGATGCGAATAATTTTCATGACATCCAGCTCCATTAACAGTTCTTGAATATTTGCTCATTTTTTCTATAACATGTTGTCAAAGATTCACATCAGAGTTTTGTTGTGATAAATGTTACTTTGATCACAAAAGAAAACCTTTAAATATGTTACCAAAAATAGTAGATTTTTATTAGTGTTTTTTTTGTTGTTGTGTATTTGTATATAATTTGACTAATTATTGAGGGGAGGGGGTTTTCCCCCTTGCGAATCAATAAATTTCCTAACGTTTGCTGCTTTTTTCTTGTTAAACTTCAGAGGATTTTCATAACACAATTACATACTGAGTTACCAGTATAGCAGCAGAAGTGTTGTTTTCCCCTATATGAAATAGTTTATCACCAACCGCAAAATTGACATCTTTAGGGCAGAGCTGTGGATATTTATCAAAATGGGTTACTCATTGGTTTAAAGGGATAGTTCACCAAAAAATAAAAATTATGTCATAATTTTTTTTACCCTTAATTTGTTCCAAACTAGTGTTGTCACAATACCGAATTTCAGTAGTCTGTACCGAGACCAGTAAAATTTCAAGATCTTTGATACCAATTCCGATACCAAAAAGAGAATAGGTAATATGCTTTTGAACACACTCCTTTAGCCTATTAAAATGTTATATTTCAATGTAAATAATAAATTAAAACAATAGCTTGTTTGCTTTGGTTGTTTCTCAATTAAGTAAACATTGCTTCAAGTTTTTTTAGTTTATGTTTTTTTTACCCTATGAAATCAGTTTTATTTTCTTCCCAAATTCCACATTCTCTGAATTGCAGGTTTTAAATTTTAATTTCATTTCATCAAATTAAAACATTGATGAAAACTTCTATTCAGTAAAACAGCACTCTTTCTTGTGAGATATAGGTTTAACATAATAATAATAAAATACATTTTACTAAACACTAGTAATATATTTCTGTCGCATTTTTTTATTTTTTATTTCGTGTGTCAAGATTTACGTGAAGGCTTTTCCGGTTCTGTGTTGCCGGTAGGTTCACACTTCCAGATAAGATGTTGATTATATTACCCGGTTTGATTATTGAAGCGCACATTGCTGTGATTTCATTATGTAAATATATAGTCTGAAGGTGCTGCGCGCATCACAGTGAATGAGCGCTCTGTCATCTACAGTACTGTGCAAAAGTCTTAGGCACATAAGATGTTTCACAAAAGCATTTGTCTTAAGATGGTTATTTATATCTTCAGCTTTAGTGTGTCAATAGTAAATATAAATGTTAGACTCCCAAACTTTAATTTTGCAAATAGAAAAGATTAGAATAGAAGAACAGGGAGCCCTGCAACAGATGTCATGTCCCCCACAAAGCCCCCCACTGAACATCGTGTCAGTCTGAGATTACATAAAGAGACAGAAGCAACTGAGACAGCCTAAATAGATAGAAGAGCTGTGGTGAATTCTTCAAGAAGCTTGGAACATCCTATCTGCCAACAACCAAGAAAAACTGTGTCCAGGTGTACCTAAGAGAATTGGTGCTGTTTTAAAGGCAAAGGTGGTCACACCAAATATTGATTTAGCTTTTTTATGTTTACTGGATTTTGTATGACATTAAGTGATAAATGAAAACTATTTATGGCATTATTTTTGAAGACATCCTCACTATGCAACATATTTCACAAGTGCCTAAAACTTTTGCACAGTACTGGACTACAATAAGCATAGTGCGCGATGCTCATAAACTGTGGTGTTTTGATCAGTCTGCATTTTCAGCAAATGAACAGCTTCACACATTCACTTAGCAGCACGCAGTACATGCAGACTGCATATTTATTTAATTTAAATTCATCCATATGCGGTTTAATAATCAAACTAGGACATATCATTATTTTAATAAGATTAAAGACTCACAGAACACGCACTCAACTACTACAGGTACTGCAGAAACACTGGTTTCATTACATCTTTTTTTATTTTAGTATCGACTTGGTACAAAAGTTCTGTTACTTTTGACATCATTAATCCAAACCCATATGAATTTCTTTCTTCTATGGAACACAGAAGGAGATGTTAGGCAGAATGGCAGCCTCAGTCACCACTCACTTTCATTGTATCTTTTTTGTTTTTCCTATACAATGAAAGTGAATGGTGCCTAACATCTCCTTTTGTGTTGTTTAGACGCTATGTCAGGTAAAAAACCCTTTAAAAGCGTGTTTTGAGACACCTGCGTTCTGTTATATGCATTGTGCTCCATCAAACTTGTTTTTTAGGGCAATAACGTGTTTGAAAGGACCCTTAGAAGGCAACTGTCTATGTAGGCAAGGCAGTTTACTAGGTTTGGAACAGACCCATTGACAGTCAATGTCTGTATATCATTAGTGGGCTTTATATAGGAGGATTTGGTTTCATATGACGTTTGATTAAGGTTTGTGTTCATTTTATCTTAACTGTCTCAACCATCTCTGCATTCTGTAAATAAGATGGTTAAGATATAATGCTGTTCACATTCTATTAAGGACACCGGCTTTCTTTTGCAGCTTGATGCAGCAGTTTGTCTCCACAGCAAAAACTGAAGCAGTTTTAATGCCCTAGTATACGAAGCTTTATTATTTTGTTATTTTGTTAGGCCGTGACTTTAACTTCAAAGACAGTCTGAAAACTGCCGGAGGTTATTCCAAAAGAGACTTACTACCATTGGAATACTTTTCAATATGTTCTTTTTCTGACTATAATTTATCACTGTTCCAGCTCTCTGTGTTAAATATTTGGTTGTTTTAATGCAATATTTTTGATGTTCTTTAAAGCAGAAGTCTGTAATTTCTGCACCACTAGCATCACCAAATGGAATTGCAAAAATGACTGTTTTAAAGCAGGTTTTCCAAGCGCTTCCCACGTATGCCACTGGTCGGTCAAAAAGAGATAGTCCCACCTCAAACTAACTCCATTGGTTGAGACAATGTTGCTATTTCAGACTGGGATGCCCAAACAAACAGAGCAATGATTTAAAAGTGTCACACTGTTCTGGGGAATCAACCTGTGAATGACTTAAAGTTGTCTCTACATATTAAGCGGCATTGAAGAAAGAATTGTTTCTCATTTATTTTCTCTGTGGCAGCACTTTTTATGTAATTAATGTCTTCCATTCAGCTTTTTTAATTGATGTTTTGCGAGGACAGAATGTTGCCTGGTCAACTCTCGTGTTTGAATCCTGGCATCTGATATTACATCTGATATTACAGTATGGCTGTGGGCAATGTGCCCAGCAGTGCCACTGAGTTGCCATGTTCATGCACCGAGTGTTGCAATGGGCTGCCAAGAACAGTGTCCTCACATTAACACTTCATATGAGGCAATTTACTGTCTCATTTCATTTCCTACTTAAAACAGCAGTTGCTTTCAAGGTCATTTAGTGTTTAAAGGAATAAATGCCCCCCAAAATAAAGCAGTCACTATTTACTCGCCCTCATGTCTTTCCAAACCAGTATTCTAGAATTTTTTTTTTTTCTTCAAGGAATAAAAAATAACTATTTTGAATAATGTATTTTTTTTTTCATACAACTACAGTCTGTCTTGACCATAGCTGTCAAGTTCCAGAAAGGACTAAAAAGTAGATCTTATGACTTCTAAATGATAACTATGCTAAATTTAGAGTCTTCTGAAGACATACAATATCTTTGTGTGAGGAACAGATTGAGATGGAAAAAGTTAGATTATTAAATACAAATAAGTTAGAGTACATATACTGTCAAATGTACTCATACGTCACAGAAAAATATCCAAACAACATGTGCATTGAGAAGTTACTCTTCATAGAAATAGAATTCACATTGATTCATTAGTCTGAATTATGTTATTTTCTAGAATTTACTAAATATATTTGTCACCCACGGCTGCTTTAGCAAAGCTGTTTTTTTGTTGTTGTTTATTTTTCACTATACCTCCTGCATCCAATCATGGCAGATTTAACACACTTGATTAGAAGTATTTAAATGACCTCGGTCACATCAACCCATCCACAGACCTGAACACTACATGCATTTCTCCGCCACACATCATTCGCTGACTGACAGAAATTAAATCAGATCAGTTCTAAATTACAGAAAACACAGAGTGTGGCTCTGCTCAAAAACCTAGTGAGCTGCCTGCTGTCTGCTACCTACATAGGCAGCTAACTTCTAAAGCCAAGCACACACTACACGACTTGCATTCGGTGCCCTGCGACTCACAGTCTTGTTCTTCCGTTGTACTGGTGTGCACACTACACGACAGATCGCAGGCTGGGTGTTACACAATCATTCTTCCCCAACTGAGGCCCTGTGTACACCTGGTATTAAGATGCGATTTGGGTGATCTGATCACAAGTTTACAAGTGAGGCACATTTGTGGGCCTACCATCTGTGTACCTCTTTAACTGTCCAGTTTTGGTGAGCCTGTGCCCACTGCAGCCTCAGCTTTCTGTTCTTGGCTGACAGAAGTGGAACCCAGCGTGGTCTTCTGCTGTTGTAGCCCATCCACCTCAAGATACAACGTTTTGTGCATTCTGAGATGCTATTCTGCTCACTACAATTGTACAGAGTGGTTATCTGAGTTACCGTAGCCTTTCTGTCAGCTCGAACCAGTCTGGCCATTCTCTGTTGACCTCTCTCATCAACAAGGCGTTTCCGTCCACAGAACTGCCGCTCACTGAATGTTTTTTGGTTTTGGCACCATTCTGAGTAAACTCTAGAGACTGTTGTGTGTGAAAATCCCAGGAGATCAGCAGTTACAGAAATACTCAAACCAGCCCATCTAGCACCAAAAATCATGCCGGTCGAAATCACTGAGATCAATTTTTTCCCCATTCTGATGGTTGATGTGAACATTAACTGAAGTTCCTGACCCATATCTGCATCATTTTATGCATTGTATTGCTGCCACTTGATTGGCTGATTAGATAATCGCATGAATAAGTACAGGTGTTCCTAATAAATTGGACATTTTGTATGATCCCTTTAAAGAAACCATGACATTTATTGGAAATTGTTGTTTTCTATCCTGTGTTGACTTATTTCCTATTAAAAAACATTTTATTGGAACATATCGAAGGGCTCGTCCCAATTAAAAAAAAAATAAATAAAATAGCCAATATGCTTATATCACAGTTATATCACAGCCATGAACCATGAGTTGCTAGTTGGTATTGGGGGAGGGACATTTTCATTCTAAAGAGCATTTGATTGGACCATTATCTGTGTAGTGCTAGATGAGTCATCACAATTTTTTATCCATTTTCCCAGAAGATTACATTTATTTTGTCAACTTTAAGGAGAACACTAGCATAAAAGTAGATGATCTCAAAGTTAGTATACATGGACTAAAAGACACCAAACTCCAATTCTGATGTTGCAGGGTCTTTAAAAATATATTTGTTTATCAATAAATGTATCAACATGGACAGGCATGCCATAATCTTGACCATGGCATTCGTGAAGCAGCATAGTGTTTCATTGACCATGAAACCAGCTGTGGATAGAGGCTGTGGAATATCAGTCATACAGTCTGTATTGTACAGAGCAGGGGTGTGTGGGTGAGCCGCAGAGTTGGCAGGCTGTTTCCTGTAACCCCAGGAGCCTCAGCGGGAGACCGGCATGTCTGGTTCATTTTCCTATTAGCACCGCTGTGTGCCTGAACCCACGCCTTCGGCTCTGAGAACACAGACACTGTTTTCACTACTTCTAATAAACCGAGCAAATTACACCCAGTGCATTCAGATTGGTTTAGTAAACATGATTTACAGTATGCAAATACTTTGGTCACAAGCAGTGTCTGAAGGTTGGGATGGGAATCCACACGCACAGTACATATAACACCCCAACCCTAGACTGGGGAATGTAATATTTGGGGTCTCGTCTGGGAGCTCTCACACGCTGTCCTAATCTAGAGCACTCGCAGAATGAGATCCACTCTAGATTGAGCTCCCCAACATCCTATTGACACAGCCTTTTAAACCGGCGAACACCATATCAA
Organism: Myxocyprinus asiaticus; assembly: GCF_019703515.2. Classification (NCBI taxonomy): domain Eukaryota; kingdom Metazoa; phylum Chordata; class Actinopteri; order Cypriniformes; family Catostomidae; genus Myxocyprinus; species Myxocyprinus asiaticus. Next base: position 8,524,285 of record NC_059359.1, read on the forward strand.
CAAAACAAACCCTATAGGGATGTAACAGGGTCATATGAAATATTTTTATAATTATGTTTATATTATTATTATTACCAAACAACTGGCCAAACACTCAAACACTGCTTTAAGACTCACCTAGGGATGGGAATTGTAAGGAAGATTCCAGTTCCGATACCTCTTAACGATTGCAGTTCCTTTACGGTTCCATTAAGTATTTTTAGTACTTTTCGGGAAGAAATATTTGGAAATAACAAATGTAATTCTTATTGAATTTACTGCCCCTCAGTAGCCTATTCGCGAATTATGAAATTAAAGGCGAGAACAGATTCAAATGCAAAAGACATTTAATGTAAAATTTAACCCTAACCCTAATTACGATATTTTATTCATTTATTAATTTTTATAAAATACCACTAATTTCAACAAAACTCATAGCGTGTATTTTTAACAACACATTTTCATATCAACAACCATCCAGTAATTACTCGGAATGACTTGCGGCTCAGTAAGTTTTTGATTCACTAAAAAGTACGGGCTAATGAAAGTCACTCTTTTGATAGAAAGCGATGTATGTTTCATGCTGTTACCGGCTCATTAGAGTCATTCGTTCGGGAATTGGACACAGGTGGCACTGTTGATTCAATAGCGGTGTCCCAGTCCTGCTGAATGGTACCGCAGGAAACACTATCAGAGTATTTTAGCAGAGTGTTGCGTCCGCATCGGCAGAAGAATGTGTGTTCAAGAACTGTTAACGGAATGGAAAGTCATGAAAATAATTTAGTTCCGCTATTTATTATTTTATTTTGTTCATCCCCTTTTTCTCCCAATTTGGAATGCCCAATTCCCACTACTTAGCAGGTCCTCATGGTGGCACGGTTACTCACCTCAATCCGGGTGGTGGAGGACAAGTCTCAGTTGCCTCAATCTGCGCATCTTATCACGTGGCTCATTGTGCATGACACCGCGGAGACTCCCAGCATGTGGAGGCTCATGCTACTCTCCGCGATCCACGCACAACTTACCACGCGCCCTATTGAGAGCGAGAACCACTAATCGCGACCACGAGGAGGTTACCCCATGTGACTCTACCCTCCCTATCAACCGGGCCAATTTGGTTGCTTAGGAGGCCTGGCTGGAGTCACTCAGCACACCCTGGATTCGAACTTAGTTCCGCTATTTATTTATTTTTTAAATGGAAGCGGTGCTGAATAAGAAACAATTCTTGGTTACTTACAAACCATAGCCCTATCCTTCAATGGCAGCCTATTTGCAAAGCCTGCATAACTTGGTAGATTCATAAAATAATCTACAATCCAGAAAGTTACAGCAATTCGTTACACGCTTTATTTGGAGCTTGGTTTCAACAATTGGCTTGACTTTATCTTAAAAGATCAAGTGACATTTGATTACTCATGATACAGCTCTTTTCAATAATTGAGATTATGTTACTTATTGTCGTTTTCATAGTTTTTGAACGTCACTTTGTCAGACTGAGAAGCTTTACGTGTCCACAGCACGTCACGTCAAAAACAAACTGTCCTTATGAACTCGCAATGTCCTCCAGACGCACTGATGCAACACTAAATGATTTGTGACAAGAGCTGCCCAACGCTCTCACAGCAAAACATTTATATTTGTTGTTGTCTCTCTGGACACATTTCCCTGGTTACACACACACACACACACAGCTTTACTGCAGTAAGAGCAGCTTCTATATGCAGAATGAAGTTAATAATTCAACCTCAGTGATGAACCACCTGACAGTCAGTTTGAAGAATCCGGTGTGTTCATTAAAGGGATGGTACACCCTAAAATGAAAATTCTGTCATAATTTACTCACCCTCATGTTGTTCCAAACCAGTGTAACTTTCTTTCTTTCTTTCTGGACCACAAAGGGAGACGTTAGGCAGAATGTTAGCCTTAGTCACCATTCACTTTCATTGTATGGAGGGGGGGAAAAGATTCAATGAAAGTAAATGGTGACTGGGACTATCATTCTGCCTAGCATCTCCTTTTGTCTTCCACACGGAGGAAAGTAAATAAGTCATACTGGGATGAAATTGCATGGAGGTGAGTAAATAGTTAAAAAACATATATTTTTGGGTGAACTATCACATTAATGTGGCTGAGCAAATGAATAACATTCTTTATACTGATAATATTTTACAAATCACCATACAGTACACAAATGAACCTGTATGTACATCGCACTGATTCGCACACACGTGATCAATTTGCGCTCAGGCTAAGAAGTGATTATGTTTTCTGTAATCACAAATAGTCAATTATATATAGCAGTTATCACCTGGGCTAAATGTTTTGCTGCCCTTTAAATTGCAGTCTAATGAGTTTAATTCATCTTTCAAAGTCACTGATAATATTGATCAAAAGCAGTGGAAGTTTAATAATGGCCCACAAGCAGCCATCCACTGCCTGCTTCTTTTATACGCTTGTGTTTATAAAGCAAGGTCAGAGCTGTCTGCTTTACACTGATGAGAAAATGACATAGATTATGGAAAGAATGAAATGCCAGGAGATGATTTGAAAATCGAAACTTCATCTCTAAACTGCTGTACTTTTTTAGGGACGTGGCTGGTAGTTAATTGTCTCTTATGTAATACATTGGACCACATATTTGTTGGCATTTAAATGTGTGAATAAGTGGTGGAAAAGTCAAAGCATGAAACACATTTGATTTAAAGGGGTCTTATCATAAGGAATACAATTTTCCTTGATTTTTTTTTTTTTTTTTTTGAGAGAAATAAAAAACTTGATTTACCATGAAATCACAGTAGCTTTCAGAACTCAAAACATCCTCCCTCAGTTTAAAAAGACCATATGTTGAAACTAAGCTGCAAAAACTGCTCGTTCTGAATGTATAATTCGGCCTGTTCCAAACTTCTGCAACTTTCTGACATCGATTTGGAATATTTAGAAACTTGACGGTGAGTTGGATGGTGTAACGGGAGAAAGCAGGAAAGATACTAATATTCCTTAAAGGGATAGTTCCTCCTAAATTGAAAATTATGTCATCATGTACTCACTCTCATGTTGTTCTAAACCCTTATGACATTCTTTCTTCCATAGAACACAAAAAGAATTGTTAGGCAGAATGTTTGCCATTCACTTTCATTGCATCTTTTTCTCTCAGTGTTGGGTAAATTACTCAAAGTAATCTACTACAAATTACTTCTCTAAAATTGTTAGTCAGATTTACTGATTTAACTGATTAATTCATCAAAAAGTAATCACATTATTAATTACTTTTAAGTTACTTTCTAAAACACTTTTCACAGAAAAGTTTGTTTTTCCACCCGATGAATTCAAAATAATGTCTATATACACTTACTGAGCACTTTATTAGGAACACTTTACTAATGCTGGGTAGGGCCTCCCTTTGCTCTCAGAACAGCCTCAGTTCTTCATGGCATGAATTCCACAAGATGTTGGAAACATTCCTTAGAGATTCTGGCCCATGTTGACATGATTGCATCACACAATTTCTGCAGATTTGTCAGCGGCACATTCATGCTGCAAATCTCCCGTTCTACCACATCCTAAAGGTGTTCTATTGGATTCAGATCCGGTGACTGGGAAGGCCACTGAAGAACATAGAACTCATTGTCATGTTCATGAAACCAGCTTGGGACAAATTTTGCTTTGTGACATGATGCATTATCATGCTGGAAGTAGCCAATAGAAGGTGGGTAAATTGTGGCCATGAAGTGACGCACATTGATCAGCAACAACTCTCAAATAGGCTGTGGTATTAAAGTGAAGATTGATTGGTATTAACGGGTCGGCTCAAAGTGTGTCAAGAAAACATTCCCCACACCATTACACCACTGCCACCATCCTGGACTGTTGACACAAGGCAGGTTGGATCCATGGATTCATGCTGTTGGTGTCAAAATCTGGCCCTACCATCTGTGTGTCTCAGCAGAAATCGAGATTCATCAGACCAGGCTATGTTTTTCCAGTCTTCAACTGTCCAGTTTTGGTGAACCTGTGCCCACTGCAGCCTCAGTTTCCTGTTCTAGGCTGACAGAAGTGGAACCCAACATGGTCTTCTGCTTTTGTAGCCCATCCGCCTCAAGGTTCAACGTGTTGTGCATTCTGAGATGCTATTTGCCCACTACAATTGTACAGAGTGGTTATCTGAGTTACTGTAGCCTTTCTGTCAGTTCGAACCAGTCTGGCCATTCTCTGTTAATTTTATGCATTGCACTGCTGCCACACAATTGACTGATTAGATAATCGCATGAATAAGTATGTGAACAGGTGTTCCAAATAAAGTTCTCAGTGAGTATTTCCTCCTTGTTCATTGTCGATGTCAAGTCATGTACTCGTTTCTTCTTTACAAAGACTTGTTAGGGGGTACACCCCAGAAACACAAATAAATGTACTGTACATATGATCATAATTCATGTGTTTAAATTTATCCTACTGTACATAAATAGCATGAATAGAAACTTGTAGTTTAAGGAATGCACTTAAAAGTAGTTACTTTAACTGAAAGCCAGTAACTATAATCTGATTACAGGAGTTTTAAATATAATTTGTTACTCTACTTTTTGTACTAAAAAAATTATTAGATTACAGTAACTAATTATTTTGTAATGTGATTACACTCAAAAATGTACAGTGACAGTGAATGGTGACTGAGGCTTTCATTCTCCCTTCTTTATGTGTTCCCTGTAAGGAAAAAAATCATATAGGTTTAGAACAACATGAGGGTGGCAGAATTTTCATTTTTGGGTGAACTATCTCTTTATAGGCAAAAGTACATAAAATAATTAGGCTATACCCCAATTACAAAATAGCACACCAGCATCATATGCTGGGGAACAACATTCAAACACTACATCTCTGACTTGCAACACAGAAATCTTATCACTGCTTGCATAAGTGTTATATAAGTCTTGATTGATACAGAAAAGCATCGAGATGATAGGTCCAGTGTTTTTCACAGACTGATGTGATTACATTGATTATTCTGCAGTCTTTGGTGCTGAAGGTAGACGTTCGTGGATCAAGTGAAGCTTGATAAATGCTGTTCTGCTTCACCTTCAGCTCAGTAAGGCATGCGGGCCTTGAGGCATGTGGAATCGGTGAACCCGGAACAGTCGAGTGATGGCAGAGCTTTCCTAACTTCCTGGTGGTTCACTGGAGATCGCGGTGGCTGCTGCGGCGAATGGAAAGTGACATGAGACATCCACAGGCGCTGCTGGGCCAGGCTGATGTGACAGAGCTCATTATGGGTCTTCACGGAGACTTGGCCGCTAGCTACTGCATATATTATTTATATAAGACTCATGTTATTGGTTAAACCAGAAGTTTACATGTTGAGCTGCTCAAATAAGCAGAGCAATGTTTTTAAACTGCCATACTGTAGAACCTCATTGTTTACACCCTTTATGAAGTCAACCTATGAATGGCTTACTTAGTTGTCTCTGCACATTAAACTGGGCTAGGTTTATTCCATGTCAAATCAACCAAAGTTCAAAATCCAGCATAGTTATTTTATTTTATTATAATTATTATATACTTTAAAAAAAAAAAGAAAAATCAACATAAATGATTGAATGAAGTGGATCAATAATTATTGAGTAATCCACTATTTCGTAGAGGGAGGTCAAAATGGCAATTTTCACCAATGATTTTGGAGCAAAACTACAGGTAAAACAAAATTACCTTATAAAGGAGCATCATTTTTTATACATAATTATGAATAATAATAAATAATAACAATTCATTATTTATTACACAAAGGTAAGTAGGTCTTTTGCTAAAATCAGTTGACTTCAGCACCCCTTGTTGCATTATATGGCAATGGTGTGAGTCAAAATAATGAGAAAAAAACACTTTTTTTGTGTTGCTTTTCCAAAGTTGGAGTGCCTATTACTTCAGAAGTATAAAAGATATCTTAAAATGCTTTTGTTTCTGGTTCTGAACCAACTTTGCTTTTTGTATCTTCATTTCTAAGGCCTTATATAGTTGTATCCCAGAGATATGAGGCTCCCAATGTGGCTCCATCTGGAGTGCCTAAAATTCTAGTTCTGTGTCCACGGAGCCTAAGCGAGTTTGATCAGATTTTCAAAGGTTACGGCCAGTTTTGCAGCCCACCAATAACGTTAGGGCATTTAGAGGAAGGAACAGTGCGGCCACTCTGCTGCCTCTGGCAAACAAATCGCTGTATGTGTGAAGGCCCCATTACAGAGATGGAAAAAAAGCAGTGCATTCTGATTTGCATGAAGCTTTTTATAGAAATCACACAGCTACTCACCCTTGTCAGAGGACACGTCTGATGTTTGAAATCAAAGTTGCATTGTTGCTATCTCTGGGTTACGTAATGCTTAAAGGCTACTTTTAGTTTTAGAGGCCTGAGGACCGCTGAGCAACTGTAATTATTATGAAAGGTCATTCAGTGCTGCAGAACATGCCATATATAAAATTTGCCAAGCAGAGCTCGATGGAAAGATGAGTTAAGGGGCGTTCACACACTGACTGCGGTTTTATTGCTCAAGGTGGTCACGTCACTGGCTATGTTCGAAATGGAAAACTAGCTAACTTCTCACTAAACACTGACTACACTGTACTCTGCTTACTACTTTTTAAAAATAGTAAATGAAACAATGTGTATTATTCTAGGATGAATGTTTAAAGTAGTTGTATGCTACTTTACAAAAAAGCACATACAGAAATGAATATACTATCATTATTTTTGTACCCACGTGTTGTTCCAAACCCTGGTGCAAATGGTGTACCAAACAACCATTAGCCTCTTCCAGCTATTAGTTAGCTGTTGACAGTTTAGTGATTCATGCTAAGATCTTTGGTTATGTCTCCATTCTGCCGCAGTCAGGAATGGTTTGATGTCACTGCGTCATGTGACCAGCTTTACAGTCTGAGAAAGTGAAAGGAAATCCATAAGTGTGATTTCTTCATGATTGTGGTGTAAAACAGAGAGCATCACGGAAATCTGCTGCAGCACGACTCTGTTATAACAGATTTAAGGGAAAATCTCATGAAAACCTGCCAGGAAATGTCTCACTGCACAACAAAACCAACTGAAAAAATAAGAAATCAAATATTGCATAAAAGAATAGGTGGTCTACTATTAGGACCCTTAGAATTTTTGCATTGTGACATAATTTGTTAGGACAGTTCAGCACATTTTACCCCCATAATTCATATTACTGTTTTGTGTGGTATTGTCTTTTTCATAATTTTTTTTTAATGATTACAGTAATACAGACATTTCTAACTGTATTGCAGTAAAAAATACTGTTTTGCAATTCTGTATATGTATATTTTTTTAAATTAAAAATAAGTAATTTCAGTGCAGCAAATGCTATGATGATGTACAGTTACTTCAAAATGTAGCATATACGTATTTATAAACCTTTTTTCTTATGTTACATTAATGAGAATGAGATTCTGTATTTCGCAGTACAGTAATGAGAATTTTAATGATTACTGTAATAGTCATTTCTAAATGTATTACTGTAAAAAATAAATAAATAAATAAAAAGATTAAAACCATTGAATTTTGTATTTAAAGGCAGTACAACAAAGGCTTTGATGATGTATAATTACTTGAAAATGTATATTTAAATATTTTCTTTCTCAAGTAACACTGAGAATGAGAATCTGTATTTTCCATTACAGTAACGAGAATTGGGGTGTAAAATGAGCTTAATTGTCCAAAAAATAACGTTACTATTTAAATATATATATATATATTAATGGTCCTGCACTCATAAAATGATTAATTTGGTTTAAATTGTATTTATTTAAATATGCTTAAATTTGCTAAGTATAAAATTTGTTCAGTAAATGTGAAACAAATATAGCTGCTTTGCCATTTAACAAACTGTTTTGTTGAAAACTTAAGAATTTGTTTTTTTTTTTAAAGTTAATATGCCACATTAATTTTAATTAAAATACTTCACATATATTCTGAATGCATAATATGCTAATTACTCAATTCAGTTTGATGGAAATTAGACAAACAATTGCAATGTGTAAATTTTAATCTATCTTTTCTTTAGATTTTTGGGTTGAAATATGACTTGGACACCGCTTCATGAGATTCACTCATAAATGGATGCACTTTTCCCATAGATGTCATGGAGATGTAAACCGTGTCGCATACATTGCCGCTAGGCATGAGTTGTCTTTAATGTCAGAAACGATTTTGGAGCCAAATTCTTGCTGAGCTGTATTATAGCAGGCTGTTGTTTGGAAAAAGTGAGAGACATTGAAAATGCGGAAGATAGAGAGAGAGAGATCAGTCCTTTACTCTAGCTTATTGTTTTTCCTCCCAAGGCTAAAACCTTCGATACCATCCATCTGGGTCACTCGCAGTGGCCGAGATGGTTTTTGATGTGTGAGAAATAATTTAGCACCTACAGTGCGCACATGCTTTTTTCAAGCCCTCATGTATGAAACATTCAAAATGACATGAAAAAAATCTCATAATCTCATTTCTTTCCCCTCGACTGCCAGTCGCTAAAAGCAATATCACACGAGCAAGAGTGCTGTATGACCCTATATCAACTCGTGCCGCAGGTAATCACAGCCATGCTGATTTAGGGCCATACAGCACGATTACGAGTGTGATATTGCTTCTATACAATAGTCCAATGAACAAGTAAATAGATAAATGAGGAAAAAATGTCACAAAAAATGCACTTGTGCACGGAACTACTTTCTTACGCCACAGATCCGTTACTAATTCAAAAAATTCACTTTATATCTGGTAACCTGTAACTTGTGTGATTACCTGTGTCTGACGCGACTCCCAAGCAGAGATGAACAGTAAAGCTGTAGATAATGGAATTTTGGTCAAATATATCCTATTTTCTCTGTGTAAAAATAGCCATCTGAGGAGTATTTTGTGGTAGCCGGTTTGTTCTCTCCTCCGCCATGTTGAATGTTTATGTCTCCTCCCAATGCGGAAACTCCGCTGGGTAAGCACTTTGAGAATGTGTGACTTCTTCATCTATTGTGTCTCTCAGCTGTGATAAGCCTTAAATCTGAAGCTGTTAGTTTAACTGTGTTTCCCAGCTGTAGTCTAGTAGTAATCCGAGCGATCATGGAGTGAGAGAGAATAACAATGACTTCAAAGAAACTGCTCACTGACTGACAGAGCTGACTCAAATGGACGTCAACTCAACTGGCTCATAACACATAAAAATGGTCTTTTGTTGACACTTGCTGGCTAAAATCTTTAATGTCACAGGGATAAATGAAAAGTCACACATCTAGCTGCTTTTAACACATCTGCGCTGGTCTTACACCCTGACTACCCCAGACGCGGGAAAACTACCCTTACAAAAAAGTTCCATGCTACTACCACATTTTGGACATTTAGTACAGGAACAGGAAGTACCCATGTAAATACCATGGTATGTGATTATCTGTACCATGGTATATAAAAAAATACCATGGTAATTTCGTCCGATACCATTACTGCACTGTAATACCACTATACTCCCTTTTTGTGGTAATCCAAATGTGGCCTTTATCTGGGTTTTGGAGCAGCCTTTCATCCCTCCTCTTTCCATGTTCTTGTATGTTCTTGTTTTTCTCCCGTACCTCAGCCTGTTTTTTACCCTCCTGCTGGTTGGTTGGTTTCCGGACGTCTTTAATAAAAAGACCCGAGCCGTTCTAGCTGCAGTCAATTGTTCACTGAGATGCGGGACTGCAGACAGATGCCTCTGACAGCAGCACCCAGCTCTCAGCCGCCTGGTGAGGGCAAGGAAAGACCAAATTTCAATTTATCGCCTGTGAAAATGTAATCTGCTCGTGCTGGGAACTTGAAAGAACTGAGGGTGTTGGTGGACTTTCTGCCAGGGGGCGACGACAGACATTTTGTCATGACAGCACATGACCAGAGAAGAAACAAAAAGCAGGTCTAAGTGAGATGGCCTGTATTAGATGCTTCACCCTTTACGTGAGTGTAATATGTTTACAATAATCTATTACTGCAAAAAAGATTATGTTTATATATATAAATAAATAATGTATGTACAAAGTGCATAAAGGGGTCATGTTTCACGTAGTGCATTTAAACATGTGAACATGCATAAGTGCACCAGCTTGATTGATGTAAACTGCACCAATAATTGTGGTGCTTGCTACTAAGTGTGGGCAATATATATGAAAGTATATATATTATATAAAAATTATTATATATTGTAATTATTATACATATATGTATCTAGATAGATAGACAGATAGACAGGCAGCATTTTGACGATCTTTAATATATATCGCAATATTTATGTATTTTCTCTGACTGAAATTAAATCCCTTTTAGCCAATTCAGAGTTATATCATTCAATCAAACTGGCATGGTTGCCGAGTAGATTCGAAATGTTTACTAAGTAAAAAATCTTGTTAAATAATCAAGGCATGTACAGTATTTCACATTGTTTTTCAATAAATGAAATCTTTAAAATTAAAAGAATGAGTGATGATGCAAACAAATAGTTGAATCAGAGTTTTGAATAAATTCATTGAAACCAACAATTTGAACTGATTTGCAGAAATTCAGTGCACGTACAACTCTAACGCCGTTTTCGCTACTCAAGTTTAATCAGATATGCTATTAAAACATCTCTGTCTTAGATAAATGTTCTGGGTTCAATACAAGTCAAGCTCAATTTACAGCATTTGTGGAATAATCAAATCAAATCACTTTATTGTCACTCAACCATATACACAAGTGCAACAGTGGGTGAAAGTGGGTGAAAGACAATATACATATCTAATGTACACATAATTACAAACAACACAATATACAAATAATAATATACAATGTACAGTATACAATACACACAATATAGAATTCACATACACACAATATAGAATACACAGTATACAATAAAAATAGTATATATAAATATACAGTAGGTTGTATTGTGCTGTATTGACATTCAGGCTGTCGGTTGATAATCAGTTGCCAGTGTGTTGTTAAGAGAGAATATAATTTATGACAGTCCAGTGTGAGATAATAAGATGAATAAAGTGCAGTGCAGATGTATATTGATCGTGGGAGATCAAGAGTTCAAAAGTCTGATTGCTTGGGGGAAGAAGCTGTCATGAAGTCGGCTGGTGCGGGTCCTGATGCTGCGATACGGCCTGCCTGATGGTAGCAGTGAGAACAGCCCATGGCTCAGGTGGCTGGAGTCTCTGATGATCCTCCGAGCTTTTTTCGCACACCGCCTGGAATATATGTCCTGGAGGGAGGGAAGCTCACCTCCAATGATGTGTTTGGCAGTTTGCACCACCCTTTGCAGGGCTTTGCGGTTGTGGGCGGTGCTATTGCCATTCCAGGCAGTGATGCAGCCAGTCAGGATGCTCTCTACAGTGCTGGTGTAGAACCGTGTGAGGATGTGGTAGTTCATTCCAAACTTCCTCAGCTGTCTCAGGAAGAAGAGGTGCTGGTGATGAGTGATCTGAGAACACAGTCCTGCAGGGCTCCAGTGTTGAGGGTCAGTGATGAGGAGATGTTGCTGACCATTCTAACCACCTGGTATCTGCTTGACAGGAAGTCCAGGATCCAGCTGCACAGTGAGCTGTTTAAGCCCAGAGCCTGGAATTTTACATCAAGCTTGGAGGGCACGATGATGTTGAATGCTGAGCTGTAGTCTACAAACAGCATTCTCACATAAGTGTTCCTTTTTTCCAGGTGAGAGAGAGCAGTGTGTATTGTAGATGCAATGGCATCATCAGTGGAGCAGTTGTTGAAAATGTCCGTAAAAACACCAGCCAGTTGGTTCGCGCACGCTCTGGTAATGCGGCCCAGAATGCCATCTGGACCCACAGCTTTACGGATATTCACCCGTCGGAAGGATCGGGTTACATCCGCTACAGGGACATAGAGTGAACTAATCTCTGTAGCTTCGGCCGTGAGAGCTCTCTCCGCGAGGGCGGTGTTATTTCCCTGCAAAGGAGCATAAAAAGTAATAAGCTCATCCGGGAGAGAGGCAGCGGTGTTGACGGTGGATGTTTTTATTCCCTTTGAAGTCCGTGATGAGATTAATTCCCTGCCACACTGGCCATCAACAATAATCTTAATTACCACAAAAATACTTTCGTCTTGTCTCTAATTTATTTATTTTTTTAAAACCATAAAAAGAAGCAAAAGTTACATTTACAGTAAGACATATTCAATGGCAGTGAATGTGGCCAGTCCAAAAACAGTAGAATACAAACTGTTTCAAAAGACATAAACATTATATGCCTTAACATGATTTTAGTGTCATAAAATTGCTTACTAACCTTATCTGTGTAAAGTTATCTTCAATATTACAACTTCATTGTCATGACAACGCAGTAAACCCTGTAATCTGGTAAATGTTGTAATGCTGGTAAATCACTGATTTTATAACACTAAAATCATGCTAACATGTATCATGTTTATGTCTTGTGTTTATACTTTTAAAACTTTACGTATTTTAACATTTATGGACTAGCCCCTTTCACTTCCATTGTGCTTTACTCTAACCACGTTTTTTTAATAAACAAGGTACGAGTCAAAAAATAAATAAAGCAAATAACAATGCATTCAATATATACATTTAATCAGTGTGTTCCATGATTTGGTATCATTTTAAAGAAAACATTTCAAATTTTGAAATGCCTCTCCAAACAAAACAAAAAAAACATAATATTTGTACATAAGAACTAATTACACATGCAAATACAATAATGACTAAAGGTATGCTCTCTCTCCAAAGCATGCAGGCAGGAGTAACGAGTTCTCATTCAGTTCCATTCTGTGTCATTTGAGCCATCATGTCATATACTTGGCGCCATCTCCTGGTGGCCATATGTAATTAGAGTGAACTCTCTGCCCATATTTGGATGACTTCCACCTCTGGTTGCAGCGATCTGAATCCGTATGAGATTGGTTTAGCGTTCCATGTTGCTGGACAAAGTTTTACCATTGTCATTTCCGATGAAGTCATCTGATCCAGGAAAGATAACATGTTTTTAACCAGATGACACATTATGTGCTATATGCACATTGTACTTTGTGTGGATTATCTAATGATATACGTGTCTAATTACGTTGTGTGTGGACTCGTTTTAACGGCAATCCCCTTTGAATAAAAAATATTTTATGTTCTTTTTACATGTCGTGATGTTATAAGCGAAAACATGGCTTATAAGCAACACCTGTTTACATGTAACATGTATGTCAAAGACATGTACTTAGCTATTACTCGCTATATTTTTGTCTGTGAGTAAAACAAATTGGTTGGATGTTTTCTACTCTTTGAAAGCTTTCCAACGACATATGACACATGGCTATCTGATCAGTTTGATGTTTTTACCGATTACAATAATATGAGCAGTGCAAAATTAGTAATAAATTAATAAATTATCAAAACAGAACACTTCTGATTTGTCTTCAGATTTAAAAGCACTTGTTCAGTTTTGGTCATAATGCCTACATGCAATGTAAAGTACAGCTTCTAAGCTTTAAAATTATACCTTTTTTGTGTTGGTCAAGAGTGTAATTTTGATAATTTTTTTCTTGATGGGCCCAGCTTAAAGAGTTAATGTTTCATACTCGTGAGAGTCGCATGACAAGGAAGAATCATGAAACTAATGACGCAGTCTTTAGGAAAATTAATGGCCAATTAAAAAGTGCATTACAATCATTGCGATATTAACATTTTTGCTTAGTTTAATATCACTAGTAAAATCATAATGAGTATACAGTGAATATTCAGTATATTGCCTGGAATTACTTGCTGAACAAACACTTAATCCTAAGTATTTAACTTTGTTTCATAACAAGCAGAGACTTCTGTATGGCCAAGCACCACTAACATTTTCTTCAGAACATGTAAAAATCCAGTTCTTTCCTGGCCCAGTGTTGTTTTCAACCTCTTTGTCTTGACAGTATTAGTTGCCAGTATGGCGTGAATTGTGTTGTGTGAGCTTTCATTAGTGCTCTAGTGCGGTGCTGTTTATTTTTGGCTCTGCTCCACAGACAGCATACTGCCATAAATATAAGCCAGCTTTATTTGTATTCTGCACCTCGGTCAGTAAGACATCTCCAAGAGCAGGTCTATTTTTCAACCCCAGCCTAGAAATATCATCCTGCTCCACCCACTACAAACAAAACAGAATACAGATGTGTCTGAATGGCCTGTTTATTATTAAAATATATATCTGCAGGACTGTCCTCTTCATATAGACATATAGCTCCACAGAAATGGGTGGTGTTCAACAGCAATAGACTGTATGGAAATGTATCTCCGCTAAGACTCAAAGAGTTTGCTTGCTCACTTTTATAAAAAGCTTAAAATTATGTGAATTTCTCATACAAGAGCACAACCTTGACAACTTGTTTAGTCTTTTGCAAGATATTTTGTAATGTATAGTCCCTTATAAAATTACTTTGACAGTACCATGTTACAGTGATTGATCTATCTATCTGCTTCACTGTTTGTTTAGCTTGGCTGTACACCACACAACTTGCAGTTTAAAGTCCTCTTGTTGGCTCGAGGTTTTCTCTGGCACTTGCTCCTTCTGCATCATCAGTCATTAGGATATTCGTTAAATACATTAGCCCAGTGGCCCGCTCTCTTTAAGACCGATCATGTGATCTGGGTTTTGCCTTAGCTTAACCTCAGCAGCATGTCAGTCCATAGATCAACTCTGAAAGCACAGCATCAATGGAGCCTGTACTTCAGCCGGCACGGTACGTACACAAACCGATTTTTTTTTCATGCAGAGGTTTTTTTGGCCTTGCTGTCAATGTTAAAAGTTGTAGAAAGCCTAAAATAATTTTCATAATCTGTATTTTTGTCTTGTTTCCTTGTAATAATCTCTGTATATCCTTTAAGCAAGATACATTTACTTAAGAAACAAAAATGAGTAAGATATTAAGTTTTCAGAAACAATATCCTGAAGTTAGTTTATTTTTCTTTCTCCATTGGTAAATAGTTTTTCTTGTTTTAAAGGAATTTTCCAGGTTCAATACAAGTTAAGCTCAATCAACAGAATTTGTGGCCCAATGTTGATTACCACTTGTCTCTACTCGTCTCTCCTTTATGAAAAAAAAAAAAAAAAGGAAATATCATAGGCACTTACAATGGCAGTGAATGGTTAATAGTTTTAAAAGTATAGCCACAAGATATAAACATTATACATGTTATACAAGTGCCTGACCGTAACCACAATTTTTGCTTTTTTAATTTAAATAAATTGTGTGTGTGTGTGTGTGTGTGTGTGTGTGTGTGTGTGTGGAAATCAACATTATGCTTTAAATGCTGTTAATTGAACTTAGAATTTTTTTAAAAGCAATTCCCATGAGGTAGCCATTGCGTTAAATGAATGTGGAATTCAGTGTATGGTTTAAGACCAGTGTTTTCCCCGAATCTTTAAGTAAACATGAATTAGCTTGCAGCTTTTTGATTATAGCTTTTATCTTTCACTCTCCCTTTCTCTGGAAATCCTCCTTAAATGCAGAATTTGCCTTGAGACACATTCAATCAATAGCAGAAAAGCAACAGCTCTTAGACTAAAAGGCAGATTTGATTGAAGTTGGAAAGGCGGCCACTATACGCGGCACAATGATTTGAAAGGATTGAGAAATCTTTGTTTGTAGGCACATACAAGAAAGCAATTATGTCTGATTAGGACATACCTGCTTGTTCTTCAAAACACAAAGCTGGATTGGAAAATGTATGCATGCTCACAATGTTTGGTTTTAAATGTTTGCATTAAAATAGCAGGAAAGTGTTAAGACAAGTGCCAAGAATTTATTTGTAATGTCAGATTTCTGATTCTTGTTCTGTATCATCAGTTCTTTCTAGATCTATCAGTTGAATTTTGTTTTTTGGCCATCTATGCTGTTTTTCTAATTGTTTTTTCTTTCTTTCATGTAAACCTGTGCTAGACGGGCGTCTTTGAACGTTGTGTCATGTCTCACTATTTTTTGTGTGGTACTAGAGAGCATTTTCTTTTTCCATTGAGAGGCATAAATGTAGCAAAATCAATGCATTTTCAACCAAAAACATATTAGTGTGGTTGTGGCCTTAGACTTAAGATAAGAAGTTTCTGTAATACAGACTCAGAATATCATAAAGACTTGGAGGTGGACTTCTTTGACTTTGAGCCAGTAATCAATGCCCTAGAAAGCACTCACCTTTGCAGCTGCACAGCAACACATTGGTATCCTGGTACCCTAGAAAATGTTTAAAGGACAGGTTACAGTAGAATATTGCATGCAAGAGCAAAGCGATTTGTTACAAATGTTTGCTAGCTGAATGCTCTAATTGGGTGTGTGTTTCCATGCTCTGTGTGTCCATGTTTGTTTGAAGTGAAGTGAGCACTCCAAGACACACTTTAAGCCATACGGTGACCACGATAATCCCACTTGATCAGAAAAGGTGGATTTGGTTGTTGCAGTGTTTTAGCCGCAGTGTCCCAGTTAGGCTGGCTGATGAAAGCTTACCCCCTGTCCCCTTCAGCTTTTATCTGTCAATTCATCCATCCATTTATCCCTACGTCTTTTCCTTTCAGTGCATGTAAAGCTCATCAGAACTATTTAGCCTCTGGCCTTGGCGGAATCTGCAATAATATATTTGGTTCCAAACACACACTGTTACATCATGGTATTCAAAGCATGCTCTTCACATTTTGTACAAATTGTTATGATATGCATTTTTATTGCATGCAGGAATATTATAGGCATTTGCTTATTACTGGTCATACATGTTCAAATAACACCATAAGCATGTCAGAAATGAATCTTTTTTAAGGTGCAATATTTCCCCCTCTGGAATTGACTTTCAGGGGCATTTATGACAGCATTGTTTACCTTTATTTTGCATTTGATTGAGTTATTAAATGCAAATCAGAATCAGAATCAGAATGAGCTTTATTGCCAAGTATGCTTACACATACAGGGAATTTGTCTTGGTGACAGAAGCTTCCAGTGCACAAACAATACAACAAGACAGAGATAATAAAAAATAAAAATAAGTGAATAGAAATATAAAGTATATATAAAAATACACAATAAGACAGTCTGTTTTATACAGATATTACATTTCCTTGCACTGTGCAGAAGAGGTAGGATATGTTAAATAAATATAAATGGACTAATTATTGCACATAATTATTGCTCAATGGGGCAGTTTTAACTGTTTATGAGATGGATAGCCTGAGGGGGGGGAAAAAACAGTTCTTGTGCCTGGCATTGAATGGAATGCTTCATAACTTTTGAATAACTTTCCAATCCCTATATTTGTTGCCCCTTTTCTGAAGGATTTTCTTGTGTAATTTGCAGATTTGTTTTCAATCTGGTCTCACAACAAGTCATAATATTAGGAGATGGCGAAATTGTCTTGTACAATAAAGCACGACTTTTACTCCCATAGAGAAAACGTAAACAAACCAAGGAACAATGTTATTATGTTTTTATCTAAGTTTCACCACTAAAGCAAAGCTAAACCTAACCATAACGTCTAACTCCTTACCTAAACCCTAAACCTAACCTTGGTTTTAATTGGAAATTAACTTTTGTCTACCTCGGAAGAAAGAAAACATCCAGTTTGGAATGAGATGAAGGAAGCGTATAGCAGGTTATTGACATACATCAGTCATTTGAATTGCATAAATAAACATTGAATGAGTAACCCATTTTTTTTCAGACATTTCCTTTTTTTTCCCTCTCTTTTTTTTAATCCCCCTTTTCTCCCAATTTTAGAATGCCCAATTCCCACTACTTAGTAGGTCCTCATGGTGGCGTGGTTACTCACCTCAATCCGGGTGGCCTCTGCTTCTGAGACCGTCAGTTTGCACATCTTATCTCGTGGCTCACTGTGCATGACACCGTGGAGACTCCCAGCATGTGGAGGCTCATGCTGCTCTCCGTGATCCACTCACAACTTACCATGCACCCCACTGAGAGCGAGAACCACTAATCACGACCACGAGGAGGTTACCCCATGTGACTCTACCCTCCCTAGCAACCGGACCAATTTGGTTGCTTAGGAGACCTGGCTGGTGTCACTCAGCACACCCTGGATTCTAACTTGCAACTCCAGGGGTGGTAGTCAGCGTCAATACTTGCTGAGCTACCCAGGCCCCCAGACATTTCCTTTCTTAAAACAAGTTGTTGGATTGGAAGCTAGCTAAAATGTGATGTCTGTATTGTATTGATTTAAAATTCTGCTTGTTGATTGGTTGGTCTCTATGGGATTAGTTGTATTCTTTTCGTACGAGCCAAGTCATACAATATCTTATGCTTCCGCCATCTTATACAAATTATTGCGAGTTGTAATGAGTCTACTGTATGTTGTTTGATTTGCACACAACCGGCAAACATGAAATGAAGGCAGAGATCTCAAACACTGTTATTGCAGAAAAATGCACAAGAGTTGCAAGATAATTAATTTTATTTTACTTGGAAAAAGCTGTATTCCAAAAGGCAAATGTTTCAGTCACAGGTGAAAATCCTAAGGTCATGTACACCACAAGTAACATTTATTGTCTCGCAACAAGTGGCTTGTGCATTTTTATTGTGGTGCAATAATAGTGTGCAGGAACTGTGTTTATTTTATTTTTGGATCATTTTGAACTACATATAAACCCTTTGTTTGGGCAAAGTGAGTTTCCCCTAAAACCTCTTGTTGTTTGTGTGTGCATGCATTTGCTTGTTTGTGTTAATCATTGCAGGCAAGCTTAAAAGTGTAACAGCTGCTGCCGCCCCAGTTGACTGTCTGCACTGGAAACAGTATGGTTTATATATATATATATATATATATATATATATATATATATATATATATATATATATATATATATGATGCAGCAGCAGCAATGTGCAAAAACAGAAAAACAAAGTGGGAAATTGTTTTCAAGAAATGATTCAAGACAAGCAGTCAATATTAAAGTAAGAACAAAGAAGCAAATTACAAGAAATAAAACAAAGACAATAAAGCAACAATACAAATAATGAAAACAGTGCTTTATGTTTTTGTGCTTTATGTTTTTAACAGCAGTATCAATTATTCAAGCAAACATTCAGAAATGTAAAAAAGTAATGAAATGTAACAAAACTAGTTACATTACTGGTCTTCACTGTATGTATGATTAGAATGCATTAATATTTTTAAAGCGACTAAAGTCATCCAGCCAAGAACAGTGAGTGGTTTTCTCATTTTCTTGTTATTGTTGTTTAACGATATTCTATACAGTGGTAAAATCAAATAAAAAAAAATTAAAAGCTTAATTGTGCCTAATGATATTTAACCCTTAATTTTTCAACCTTTAGAAATGGCTGTTTTTGTTTTTTTGCAATTAATGGAACAGATAGGTCATCAGGTTACTTTTTTGTGAATTTAGTGAGTATTACCCAAAAGTCATACTGTCACCCCAATTTAAACTTTAAATGCATGGGAATTTTTAGAGACCTTTAGAGACTCGGCACTTATATCTATCACAAATGGATCTAAAAATGCCCAGATAGTGTCAAATTTTCAAAATATTTTCAAAACAATTAGAACATAATAAAATACAATTTTATGTTTTATTTTTCATTTATCAAAGAGAAAATGCAACAAATCAGGACAAATCTAAATTCATTATTTTCACACTGAAATTTCCTGAGAAGCAACTGGCTGTCAAATACATATTGAGCTACACATAACACATAAGATACACATACTGTAAGCTACACATAAGCTACACATAAGTTACACAGTATTTTTACAGGCAATTATTGAGTCTAAAAAGATGCACAACTTACATAATTGAATTGGTACACCCAAATGACAATAGTTATTTCTGTTCATGTGTTACACTTGCTATAATTTACTACCATGTTGTTTCTTCATCAAATAGCAATGTCAAATGTAAATCAAGTCAATCACTGTAACAACAGCACCACCCTGAGTAAGAAATAACATGTTTAATATATATGTGTACACGCATATGGAATACTGATAATTCACCATCATTGTTAATTCTTGTTGCACAGAAAATCAACATGATTTAGTATTCATTTGTATGAATATATTACTTGTAATAAACAAAGAAATAGATATCCTGTGATAGTAAACTTATATAGATATGAAATAATCACAAAAATAGAATTTATGGAAGTGCAAAAAAATAAAAATGACACTCTTACATACCTAGGGTCTCTTATGACGTTATACACTTATGGTACTTAAACCATTATGAAAAATTTGTTTTGCCAATTTTGGCCTTTTTTGGTGTGTGTTACACTATTTATAAGAGAAAGACTGAGAAATCCTAAAGAGGCACAACTCCAAAAAATGGATGAGGTACATGGGGTGGAATGAGTTCCCGGTTCACTAAAGACCCAAGGTATGCATTTAAGGATTAATCATGTGTATATAGTCCAGGCATATTGTTTTGTCCAGTTGTACAGAATGTGTATCTCCTTGTATCAGGGTTTGTGTTGCGATTTTGTGATTGACAGTCCTGCAAATGTATGATGGCAGACCACTGAAATAGAGGCTCTGCTGTCAGACCAACATCGCTGAAAAAAACAGACAGGCACACAACATGACAGAAGAAGGCAAGCAGCAAGGCTAGTAGAGGTCGCTAGGAAAGTTGATCCTATTTTGAAATCCTGATTATTTTGTTCTCCTTCTGTCTGTCTTCTCAGTTCCCCTCCTGATTGTTCTCCAACTGTGTCATGTTCCCCAATTAGTCTGTGTGTATGTATACACCAGTGTTTGCTTATGTTCCCTGGTCAAGCTTTGTTGGTGTAATATGCTTGTTTAGTAGTAGGTTTGCAGGTTCTTGTCTTTGTCATTAAACTCTGCATCTGGGTTCCAATCCTCAACATGTTGAGAACATAATTGAAATTGCCCACAATAAAACACAGAACAAGTAAGGCATTATGAATCCTGGGCTGTTTGACTTTGAGTGCCCCCCACTAATGTCTTGACTAGTTTTTTGATAAATACATTTTTGGCTGGTAGAAAAATTAGCAGTATTGGCTTTCCATTGTTACTACAGAAACTTTGTATGTTCCTGTGTGTGTGAGGTCATCACCTTCACAAATATGGCCTTGTGGATAATACTTCTGTATATACTGCCTTAATCCTTGATCCGTGCAGTGCTGGATAGACAACCACAGGATGAATCAGATATAAACCCAGAGATGTCGCATTAGTTTTTAAATCAGAACTTGTGGTAGATTTGTAATCCTTGATGCTGCTCGCCCAGCAACATGAAGGTTGCATCTAGATTTAGCCTGTGAGAGTAAACACATCGGCTGATGATAATATAAACCTCTTACTGCTCTGGCTGGTCAGCCATGTGGTCTAGTGTTTACCAGTGTCTTAAGGAAAGAGAGGACAGGACCGTTACATGACCGCAAAAAGCCACTGGTGAAAGGAAGCTTAGAGTATCAGAGCTCACTGGAATATTCTACAGTCTGGTTGTGTCTATGTTTGCTTGCATTTCTTTTAGTATTATGCAACAAAACCACTTGATTGTGTTGCATATGTTAGAGGAAGAAGCATTTAGGTTCCTTTTTGAAGTTTTTGTTTGGGTTGAAAAGTGAAATGGGGAGAGTGTGGACTTGGAGTGATATCAGGGCTTTGGACTACATCTTAGATCTTGCAATTGAGAAGACGATCACTTGATAATGGCTCCATCTCTTGTTCTGCCACCATCTGCTGCGTCCAGATGGAGGAAGACAGTGAGGACAGTGCTGGTGGAAGAGTGAAGGCCTATTCAGAACTCTGCATGAGAGAAGACAAGATAGATAGACAGACATACCAGTTTTTAGACCTCACACAGAACTGAATAAAATGTCAGAATCTAATGTCAAAATTGGTGTTAATCGCATAAAAACATTAATGCATTTACAGTATTGGAAGAAAATATTGGAAAAACAAATAAAAAATGCACAAAAATCTAACTTTTTGGGGGGGATTTTCTCCCCTTTTTCTCCCAATTTGGAATGTCCAGTTCCCAGTATGCTTTAAGTCCTCGTGGTGGCGTAGTGACTCGCCTCAATCCCAGTGGCAGAGGATGAATCTCAGCTGCCTCCGCATCTGAGACCGTCAACCCATGCATCTTATCACGTGGCTCATTGAGCGCATTACCAAGGAGACATAGCGTGTATGGAGGCCCACACCATCCACCATGGCATCTACACACAACTCACCATGTGCCCCACCGAGAGCGAACCACATTATAACGATCACGAGGATCGCTATAAGTGGTAAAGATCACTATCAGTGGTAAATACACTGGCTACCACCCCTGGAGTTCACTAGTTCGAATCCCAGGGCATGCTGAGTGGCTCCAGCCAGGTCTCCTAAGCAACCAAATTGGCCCGGTTGCTAGGGAGGGTAGAGTCACATGGGGTGACCTCCTCGAGGTTGACGGTCTCAGACGCAGAGGCAGCTGGGATTCGTCCTCCGCCACCTGGATTGAGGCGAATCACTACGCGACCACGAGGACTTCAAGAGCATTAGGAATTGGCCGTTCCAAATTGGGTGAGAAAAAATAAAGGATTCAGCCATGCACAGTGAGGAGGATGGTTCAAGTGGCCAAAGAATTTCCAAGGATCACAGCTGGAGAATTGCAGAAATGAGTTGGGTCTTGGGGTCAGAAAGTCTAAAAAAAAAAATATCCGACATCACCTACATCACCACAAGTTGTTTGGGAGGGTTTTAAGAAAAAAAAGCCTCTGCTCTAATCCAATAACAAACTCAAGCATCTTCAGTTTGCCAGACACTACTGGAACTTCAAATATGACTGGCTTCTAGATGAAACAAAAAAAGAGCTTTTTGACAGCAAACACCAGAGATGGGTTTGGCGCACACAGAGATGAAGTACCCAATGCCCACGGTTAAATGTGGTGCTGGATCTTTAATGTTGTGGGGCTGTTTTTCTGCCAGAGGTCCTGGACATCTTGTTCGGATACATGACATCACGGACTCTATCAAATACCAACAGATAAAAAAATCAAAACCTGGCTGGATCTTCCAGCAGGACAATGATCCAAAACAAACATCAAAATCAACACAAAAATGGTTCACTGACCACAAATTCAAGGTTCTGCCATGGCCATCCCAGTCCCCTGACCTGAACCCCATAGAAAATTTGTGATGTGAACTGAAAAGGAGAGTTCACCAACATGGACCTCTGAATTTGAAGGATCTGTAGAGATTCTGTATGGACGAATGGTCTCAGATTACCTGCCAGGTGTTTTCCAACCTCATTAGGCATTATAAGAGAAGACTCAGAGCTGTTATCTTGGCAAAGGAAGGTTGTAAAAAGTATTGAATAAAAGAGTGCCAATAATTATGACCAATCTGTTTTGGAGAAAAATATTTATTTAGTAATGAGATATTTCCCCTGTTTCAATTGTTTTACTTCAATTAAAGGTTAGATTTTTGTGAATATTTTGAATGAAAGATACAATGCAGATTTTTTTTTTTCACAGCCTTCTTTGCTCATATTTACAAAGGGTGTCAATATTTTTGGCCACAACTGTATCATGTTAAAGTAAGTGCATGCGTTAAGGTGTTTTTCGACAGCTTTAATATACACTCACTAAGCGCTTTATTAGAAACACTTTACTAATGCTGGGTAGGGCCTCCCTTTGCTCTCAAAACAGCCTCAATTCTTCATGGCATGAATTCCAAAAGATGTTGGAAAAATTCCTTAGAGATTCTGGTCCATGATTGACATGATTGTATCATGCAATTTCTGCAGATTTATCAGCTGCACATTCATGCTGCAAATCTCCCGTTCTACCACATCCCAAAGGTGTTCTACTGGATTCAGATCTGGTTACTGGGAAGGCCACTGAAGAACAGTGAACTTATTGTCGTGTTCATGAAACCAGTTTGAGATGACTTTTGCTTTGTGACATGATGCATCCTGCTGGAAGTAGCCAATAGAAGATGGGTAAATTGTGGCCATGAAGATATGCACATGGTCAGCAACAATACTCAAATAAACTGTGGCATTCAAGCGATGATTGATTGGTATTAACAGGCCCAAAGTGTGCAAAGAAAACATTCCCCACACCGTTACACCACCGCCACCAGCCTGGACTGTTGACACAAGGCAGGTTGGGTCAATCGATTCATGCTTTTGGCGCCAAATTTTGACCCTACCAAATTATCTGTGTGCCTCAACAGAAATCGAGATTCATCAGACCAGGCTACACTCTAAAAAAAAGATGGTGCTTCAAAGGTTCTTTACTGACCTTTATAGTTCTATTTAGAACCATATCTTCCTGAAGAACCCTTTTGCGCTGAAATGGTTCTTTGCATTGGCATTAAAGTTCTTTATTACCGCCTTTTTGATTTTTGAATATAACTGTCAATAAATTCTTTGAAAGCCACCATGCCATTGGTTAACTCACAGCACTGGAGTCCTGGCAGCTCAACCAACAGCTACGCAGACTGACACCACAGGTAAACTTGATATATATATATATATATATATATATATATATATATATATATATATATATATATATATATTTTTTTTTTTTTTTTTTTTTTTTATTATGTCGCTGAAACATTTTAACCATAAGTAGTTTTAACAGGAAAGTTTTCATGGACAAAAATCCCATTAGCTCATTTATATGGGAGTGAGCATTTGCTTATTTTTCTTTCACTTCACTGGCAGTTTTTGAAAGTGAAACCATGGTGAATTTAAAGTTTACAGTTTATCGTAAATGTGTTGTTTGGGAGCAAAAGTTTTTTAAGAGCTTATTCAAATTTGAAGTCAGGATTTATACCACTTTTGTTACAGCTGTGGCTGTAACTGTTCGTATTGAGGAGATCACATTTTCTCAGCTCATTCATGTCATCAAAATCCTAGAAGAATATACAGTAAACTGTATGACAAATCTTTCCCCAAGCTGTTACTATTTTAAGCATTTGCATAATTGTGCAAAATAATTTTTCTCGCTGCAACATTGTCCTCTATGCATTCAATAATTATACGTTATTTTCCTCAGAGCGTATTAACCTTTAGATTTAAAAATGTAATCCTACATATTCCAAATAAAAACCTACATCCAGATATTTTTTGCAAATTTATTTAAAAACCTTGAAGGGAATTCATGAGCATACAACCTAGAGCTTATGACATCTGTTTTTACATTTTTACATTTTCAATTTTAACCATTACAAAGTAAAACTTTCTGTAACTGGTGGTTTCCTAGCCATAAGATTGTCTTTTTTTATCTGATAGATCTCTACCAGAACATGCAAGTGTGACCAACTCAAGAGGTGAGCTGTCATTTTGTCATTTTCTGTAAAATACTGACATCATGTTCTGAAAAAGGAGGTAATTTTTTTATTTTAATTGTGATTAAAGGTATCCATCCCACACCGGGTATGTTAATTGTCTGCTCTGATAATAGCATACGCCTGCCTAAAAGCTATCAGATTATGTGGGTTTTAAGTACTTTTATCTCTCTTTCTTTTTCACATCTATTTTTGCCATTAATTTATACACTATAACTAATTAAAACAATGCCATTCCTTTGTGTCATGGTTTACGGTTAAAAAGTAGCTGCACTATGTCTTCCAGCTGTGTTCGGTGAGGATACTTCTCTCCGCTTCTCCACTAAGCATGTGAGTGATAAAGACTGAATTTGTGATCCATACAGAATTTTGGAATGTTTCAATTATTTACTTGTGTTTATGCATAAACAATTTGCCCAGTCACAAAATAAATAAATAAATAAAATAAAAACCTATCACACTTAATTTCACTTTTTCATATTGTGAAGGGCTCATATATATTTATTCTATTTAGGCAGACGCTGTTGGACCCCACAACCTCATTACCTGCAGAGAGGGGCCTGCCATAGAATTACACCAAAATACACAGTGATGGACGGTGAAGACATCATAGAGGACTGTGCAGATATTTTAGTGAAGCCTTCAGTTTAGCTTAGCCTTCATTACATCTATTTTGTGTTTCTATGGGACATTGTTCTTCCTTGAAGGATTGGTTGTCAATATGAAAGAAAAATACTCTCTATATAAAAGATAAAATAATGTACAAGATTCTATCCCAGCCTTAATGTGTGGAGCAATGTAGGGGTCTGCTAATTCATTTGCATATGCATTTATTGACTCTTTCACGTTATGTATTTGTTGATGTATTTATTAATGTGAGTGATTTATGCAGTTAGAATTATTTAATCACAATAACTTATTAATGTTCACTTATTAACTTATGATTGCTGTAAAAGCATGATTTTTTTCTAAAACTTTTCATTTAAATAGAAAATAAAAGTTCTTAATTGACACATGCCTTGCTTTTATTTATTTGTTTGTTTGTTTATATTTAATGTAAAACCATAATTTAGGCTATAATATTTTATTGGAGCAGACATATAGAGGGGTAGAAAAAAAGGTTCCTTGCATTAAAAAGGTTCTTTATAGCACTATTGAAGTTCTAAATAGCACTTTCAAAGGAAGGTTCTATTTAGCACCAAAAAGGGTTCTACTATTGTTATAAGCCTAAGAACCCTTATTTGGTACTATTTAGAAACATTTTTCTTAAAGAGTGTACGTATTTTCAGTCTTCAACAGTCTAGTTTTGGTGAGTCTGTGCCCACTGCAGCCTCAGCTTTGTGTTCTTGGCTGACAGAAGTGGAACCCGACGTGGTCTTCTGCTGTTATAGCCCATCCTCCTCAAGGTTCAATGTGTTGTGCATTCTGAGATGCTATTCTGTTCACTACAATTGTACAGAGTGGTTATCTGAGTTACCGTAGACTTTCTGTCAGCTCGAACCAGTCTGGCCATTCTCTGTTAACCTTTCTCATCAACAAGGCATTTCCGTCTGGAGAACTGCCGCTCACTTGATGTTTTATTTTATTTATTTTTTAGCACCATTCTGAGTAAACTTTAGAGACTGTTGTGTGTGAAAATCCCAGGTTATCAGCAGTTACAGAAATACTTAAATCAGCCCATCTGGCACCAACAATCATGCCACTGTCTAAGTCACTGAGATCAAATTGTTTCCCCATTCTAAGGGTTGATGTGACCTGTATCTGCATGATTTTATGCATTGCACTGCTGTCACACGATTGGCTGATTAGATAATCGCATGAATAAGTAGGTGTGCAGGTGTTCCTAATAAAGTGTTCAGTGAGTGTATATTACACAGATCAGAGGTATGTTTTGTTTTTCACACACAAAGCAGGCTTGGCATTGAAAAAGTTCCTGATGATTATAGATATATATCTGCATTTTTTCAGATATAAATAGAGCTGCTCAAAATTAGTGCCAAGGAGCTGAATTTGAATAGTTTACCATTAAATTTGACCCAAATCATTATCAAAGGACAAAGATTATTAACTCTAGCCAACCACTGGATGATATATTGTGTATATGTATCTTTCATAAAGCCTACACAATGTGTTTTCAGTTACAAGTATGTCTTTTTGTGTTTTGACAGCTTGAATGAAACCTCTTTAAGCTGGCTACATACAAAGAAATTGCATAATAATTTCTAATTGTTCAGTTTGCACAGTTACACCAGTTTCATACACTAACCTGCAAACTTATCAACATCACTTTGTTTATTCTTAAAGAAGTACAAAAATCTTTGTACTTTTGTGTATGGTGACTAGATCCACAACTTAGTTTGGACTGTGCCTTGTCCTACCCTTCAGTAAATGTTATATCACCCTCTTGTGGTCTCCCAACGCCATTACGCCAGACTACATTAAACAGAAGGCCAACCGACAGTGATTTGGAAAGCACACAAATTAAGCTTCTAATTTAAATGTTAAGATATCGATACCTCAAAAACGTATCGATAAAATAATGTGCTGATCAATAATTTATATATTGATATTTTATGACATGTCTAATACAAAGGGATTGCATGGATAATATTATAATTGTACAGATAGTATTGAATTATGCACTACATTATGAGAAACTTGAAAGCTGAAAAAAACAGTTGTGGACTGAACATTTTGTTTGAGTTGGTCAGAGTGCAGACAAGAGGCTTGAAATTAAAGGCTGATTTTTCAGTCATTCATTCTACCTGAGTGCCACTCAGTTCACTCTCTCTGTTCAGTGGTCTGTTATTTCTGATAATCAAACGCTTTCAAAGCAGAACGATGTTCTTTACTCAGTCTATCACTGCAGCAATACATGATTGCAGCTGTCATACATGACACGTTCAAATAAGACGTGATTTAAAGGCGCAGACAATGGACTGCACTGCCACTGAAAGTCCAAAACATCCCCTTCATCCCCAACAATTCTATAAGATGAAACACAGTTCCTTTGTCTCCTCATCGAAATAAACACTTGTGGCTGAAGACTGTTCTTGAAAGTGTCGTAAAGATGAATGCTATTATGCTTAGAGTGATGAGCGCTATTATGCTCGCAATTGGAATGACAATTTGCACTCCAAGAATGGGAGAACAGCTAGTCAGCAAAGAGCTCCTAAAGGGATAGTTGACCCTCATGTTGTTGCAAACCCCAATGACTTTCTTTCTAGTACTCTTAAACACTAAAGAAGTTAGGCAGAATGTTAGCTCCTGTCATTCACTTTCATTGCAACTTTTTTCCATACAATAAAAGTGAATGGTGATTGAGACGGAACATTCTGCCTAACAGCTCCTTTTGTGTTCAGATTTTTAAAGACTAATGGATAAAGCCTAACACAAACAATTCAGGTAAAAAAATAACCTCATTGCGGCTTCTTTTCCAGAGCTAATTAATATGAGGAAGTCATTGCAGCTCTTTCCTCTCTGGTACTGTAAGCTTGTATGGATTTATCCCAGCTCACTTTTCGGAAGCAAACAAATGTCCCACCTGAGCCTGAACATGACAGGAATTTAAAACGGGTCTGTGGTTTTCACCTCGGGCCAAATGTTGCTTTTACTGACTTGATTCTCTGAAGGAATAAACTTACGAACTGAATTTTAATACTTCTGCTGGGCTGTCAATATGACTTTGCACATATTCAGGTCTCCCTGCAATTTGTCGTGATCCAAATCCATGTCACAAAACATTATTACCCTCATGTCATTCCAAACTTGTATGATTTACTCTCTTCCTTGGAACACCAAATGACAAGTTTAATGGAATATTATCGCTGCACTTTCCATACAATGAAAATGAATGGTGACCAGGGCTGTCAAACCCTTAAAAAATGACAAAAAGAACCATAAAAGTAGTCCATGCTACTCGTTCACCAAATGCTAAGTCTTCTGAAGTCATAACGATGGCTTCGTCTGATGAACACACAGATATTTAAGTCGTTATTCACTGATAATCTTTGCCACTGCCACAGCTATCAAATTACGTGTTTTCAAATTTGAATATATACATATTTATATTAGGGCTGGGAAATTTAGCACATTCATTTCTGCAATTAATAGTTGACTGTTTAAAAATAATTAGCACAAATAATGAATTTTTTTTATCACTTCCTAAAACTTCACTAATGTTTTTCCCCACTTCCTGTGGCTAAAATTGGCATATAAAAAAGTCCAGGTGGTAAACGTTCGACTCGACTGCACATCCTAGCACAAAAACTGATTGTGTGGAGCAGTGCATGCTTATTCATTAAATGTGATGCATGTTCCGGGCATAATAAACACTGGAGCGGAGAGTGGAGACTTCACTGTACGAAGAGTGGAGACTTCACCCGCAAGCCAGAGAAAATAATAGTGTTGATATTTTAAACTACAGCAAATTAAAGCATTCAATTTGGTTTGTATCTGTATGTATAGTATCTTTTAATGTATTTCATTTTAATTTTAGTTTCCATTAACAATAATAACACTGCATAATAATGAGTAAATGATGACAGAATGTACACTTTTTTGGTGAACTGTCCCTTTAATTGTATTGGTATCTTGATTTGTTAGCAAGTGTGTGCTCAGCCCAGATTGTGCACAGTCATGCCAACTATGCGGCAGCTGATGAGATGTGAGAGTGACGTTGTCACACCAGCTGCCCAGTGCCAGCGCAGACTGACTGGTGGAAGGGAGGTGTTGGAGTCGATCGTGTGAAAATCTGCTGGTCCAGCGAAACGCACCATGAGCCTAGACCACATTCTAAAGAAAGAGAGCACCCAAATGAGACATTAAAGGCCATGAATCCTCTCAGATCTCACCATGATGCCACTGATGTCTCTCGCTCATAGCTCACAGCTTTTAAGCAGCAAATGTTTCATAAAAACACCCTCCCCTGTGAGCTCTTCCCAGAGTTCTGAGCCTGTTTCCATCCACTGGTCCCCGCCAGCCACAGCAGATATCTTGCGAGGGTAGAAGTGGCCACAGCTCAGAGAGATGACTCCTAAGAGCTAATATACACAAAATATATGCTGCATGTGTCTGTGTTGGCCAGTCGCTTGAATTCAATGTGCTCAGACAAACTGTTTTCCCAAATCCCAATGAGTAGGCTAAGCCATTGGCACAGTAACAGAGAGGCCACATCAGAAGCTGTGTATACTCTATACGACAAAATTCTATATTTACTCTGTATAAAGGGATAGTTCACCAAATTATTCTGTAATAATTTACTCTCTCCTCATTCCAAACCACTACAACTTTTTTATGAGTTTTTATATACTCACTGAGCACTTTATTAGGAACACCTGTACACCTACTTATTCATGCAATTGTCTAATCAGCCAATCATGTGGCAGCAGAGCAATGCATAAAATCATGCAGATATGGGTCATGAGCTTTAAAAATATGATCTCAGTGATTTAGACCGTGGCATGATTGTTGGTGCCAGATGGGCTGGTTTGAGTATTTGTGTAACTGCTGATCTCCTGGGATTTTCACACACAACAGTCTCTAGAGTTTACTCAGAATGTTGCCAAAAACAAAAAACATCCAGTGAGTGGCAGTTCTGTGGACGGAAACACCTTGTTGATGAGAGAGGTCAACGGAGAACGGCCAGATGGGTCGAGCTGACAGAAAGACTATGGTAACTCAGATAACCGCTCACGTTGAATGCACAACACGTCGAACCTTGTGGCTGATGGGCTACAACAGCAGAAGACCACATCATATTCCACTTCTGTCAGTCAAGAATAGAAAGCTGAAGCTGCAGTGGGCACAGGCTCACCAAAACTGGACAGTTGAAGACTGGAAAAACATAGCCTGGTTTCATGAATCTTGATTTCTGCTGAGGCACACAGTTGATAGGGCAAGAATTTGCCGCCAACAGCATGAATCCATGGACCCAACCTGCCTTGTGTCAGCAGTCCAGGGCTGTGTTTTCCAAAAGCATCGCAAGCTTAAGTTGATCGTAGGGACCATTGGCGCCAATGGTTTCTACTATCTAATTAGGCTTACGATTCTTTTGGGAAATGCTGCCCAGGCTGGTGGCAGTGATGTAATGGTGTGGGGAATGTTTTCTTGGCACACTTTGAGCCAGTTAATACCAATCAATCATCGTTTGAATGCCACAGCCTATTTGAGTAAAGTTGGTCACTATGTGCATCCTTTCATGGCCACAATTTACCCATATTCTAATGGTTACTTCCAGCATAATAATGCATCATGTCACAAAGCAAAAGTCGTCTCAAACTGGTTTCATGAACACGACAATAAGTTCACTGTTCTTCAGTGGCTTTCCGAGTCACCGGATCTGAATCCAATAGAACACATTCGGGATGTGGTAGAACCGGAGATTCGCAGCATGAATGTGCAGCTGACAAATCTGCAGAAATTGCATGATGCAATCATGTCAACATGGACCAAAATGTCAAAGGAATGTTTCCAACATCTTGTGGAATTCATGCCATGAAAAACTGGGGCTGTTCTGAGAGCAAAGGAAGGCCCTACCCAGCATTAGTAAAGTGTTCCTAATAAAGTGCTCAGTGAGTGTACATTAACGTTGCTCCAGCAAGCACTATCACTTTTCTATTTATTCTAATTTTGGATGTTCTATAAGTATATAAACCTATCTAAATTTATTTATTTATTTATATAACGGAAAGTATACAGAAAATTGTGACAAAAAGATTGTATTCAGATTATTATTTCAAAATTCAGATTTTTTAATAAAGTGTCATTTTTATTAGTCTGCAAAACAGTAAAAATTGAAAGAATGCATTCAGTTTTTATTGTAATTTTTAAAGAAAACGTTTTTGTGACATGAAGCTGAAAGAAAAAACTCAAATGAAACATTATTTTATTTTGAATTTTTTTTTCGATCAAATTATGGAGAGGGGGCCAAAACATTGAGAAACACTGCTGTAAACAATCCTTATCTGGTCTCCTTGTGCATATCATGCAAAAGTTACCAGCTTTACTGACTTTAAATGGTCATAACAGAAGTTGAAAACAGACAAGGTTAGTAAGCAATTCTATCACACTAGTTTCATGTTAACACATCATGTGTAAGACTTTAAGGCTGTACTTTTAAACAGTGTGTATTTGGACATTTATCCCAGTGCAATTCCTTATCCCATAGATTTCCATTTAAGAGCATTACTGTAAACATGATTTTACCCTGTTTTTACAAACTGAGGAACGGGTCGAAATTATTCTCTATGGTAACAACAGTATTCTTGGTTCTCAACCCTCTTGACAGCCTTGAGTGTGTGTGTGTGTGTGTGTGTGTGTGTGTATGTGTGTGTTCTTGATCATGACATCTCAAGGGCAAGATCTGGGCTGGTGACCCCAAGCTCATTACAGTGTGCATTAAAACAAATGAGCCTGACCTGGTTCTGTTGCGGCCCGACGCCATCTTGCATCAAACCTACTTTCAATAAATCACAACAAGCAGAGAGAATTGGAAACACTGGATATAGTCTCACTATACTGCAATGCCAAAAACCTCAGGGAAATAATGTTTCATCCACTCAAGATGGTTAAAACCATCTGTACCCAAGGTGACACAGTATTTTATTGCCATTTCTTGTAAAGGATTGTGATGTTAAATCAGGAAAGAGATCAGTTTCGTAGTGTTTACATGATTCAGAAATCCTTTTCATCTCCTCTGTCCTGCAGCGACAGTTCAGTTTCATGCAGAAATCATCAATGTTCTCCTCCAATCATATTTGTTCTCTCCCTCCATCCCCACCAATAAGAGAGAGGGAGAGCAAAAGTGTGGCTAGCAACTGGAGAGTAATTGAAAGACTGCAGTTAACTCAAGGCCCCAAGAAGACTGTGCTGTACTGTGTGTGTTTATCAGGATTTGTAACTAGCACACAGTTCGAGAGATGCAAACTGGTTCACCGAGGGAGAAATAGGCCCCAGTGTCACATTTAGAACAGTAATGAAATAGACAGATTTCTCTCTGGCTCTTCATAACTCCTCTGTTATCAGCTCTTGTCTGGAGGCCGTGATTCTGCGACATTTATATATTTTGGAAAATGAAAAGCAGCACCTCTGCTTGTTGTTGATTTACGGAGGTGCCCTGATAAATGCTAAACTGTCTCACTCTGCCGGCACATGCTGGAAAAGGGGGGGATTCCAGCGGAAATCATAACAATGTGTTTGTATCTGCAGTGTGGATTAATTTCTCAGTGTTTTATAGTCGATTCAGTTAGAGATACAAAGGAATAGTCATCAGAGATTAACCATAATGTGTCATATACTGTAGTAATGTTTGAGGCTAAGTGAAGTAATTTTAGAATTGAACTTAACCTAACCCTAAACCGAACCCTAACCATAACCCTACCCCTAAACCCACCCGTACATCAACCTCAGTAGCAGCAAATGTGAATCTTGTGAGAATTTTGCAGAACAACATGTACATTGGTGGCCAAAAGTTTGGAATAATGTACAGATTTTGCTCTTATGGAAAGAAATTGGTCCTTTAATTCACCAAAGTGGCATTCAACTGATCACAATGTATAGTCAGGACAATAATAATGTGAAAAATTACTATTACAATTTGAAAAAATATTCAGAACTTCTTAAACTACTTCAAAGAGTTCTCATAAAATAATCCTCCACGTGCAGCAATGACAGCTTTGCAGATCCTTGTTATTCCAGCTGTCAGTTTGTCCAGATACTCAGGTGACATTTCACCCCACACTTCCTGTAGCACTTGCCATAAATGTGGCTGTCTTGTGGGGCACTTCTCACGCACCTTACAGTCTAGCTGATCCCACAAAAGCTCAATAGGTTTAAGATTCTTAACACTCTTTTCCAATTATCTGCTGTCCAATGTCTGTGTTTCTTTGCCCACTCTAACCTTTTCTTTTTTGTTTTTCTGTTTCAAAAGTGGCTTTTTCTTTGCAATTCTTCCCATAAGGCCTGCACCCCTGAGTCTTCTCTTTACTGTTGTACATGAAACTGGTGTTGAGCGGGTAGAATTCAATGAAGCTGTCAGCTGAGGACATGTGAGGCGTCTATTTCTCAAACTAGAGACTCTGATGTACTTATCCTCTTGTTTAGTTGTACATCTGGCTTTCCACATCTCTTTCTGTCCTTGTTAGAGCCAGTTGTCCTTTGTCTTTGCAGACTGTAGTGTACACCCTTGGATGAAATCTTCAGTTTTTTGGCAGTTTCAAGCATTGGATAGCCTTCATTCCTCAAAATGATTGACTGATGATTTTCTAGAGAAAGTAGTTTCTTTTTTTTGCCATTTTTGGCCTAATATTTACCTTAAGACATGCCAGTCTATTGCATATTGTGGCAACTTAAAAATAAACACAAAGACAATGTTAAGCTTCATTTAACAAACCAAATAGCTTTCAGCAGTGTTTGATATAATAGCAAGTGATTTCTAGTAACAAATTAGCAGTTTAGTATGATTACTCAAGGATAAGGTGTTGGAGTGATGGCTGCTGGAAATGGGGCCTGTCTAGATTTGAACAAAAATTACTTTTTTCAAATAGTGATGGTGCTGTTTTTTTACATCAGTAATGTCCTGACTATACTTTGTGATCAGCTGAATGCCACTTTGGTGAATTAAAGTACCAATTTCCTTCTGAAACAGCAAAATCTGTACATTATTCCGAACTTTTGGCCACCAGTGTAGTTACACAATAATTAGATGGTATTGTAAATATTTTAATGTTAGTACATAGTAGTTAAAGAAAACTAATATAAAGTTGGATCGTTACTTCTTCAAGTTAATTTGTCACACTGGAAGTAGAAAATAAAGTTGAGTGCATTCTGTTGTGGCACACAGTATGCACTGTGCTCTGATTGTATTCTTTATATCTTGTCAAATGTACAGTAGTAGGTCAGACAGGTATTCTATTCACATGAAAAAGCACCCCCACCCCCACCCCCACCCCCTTTTACAAACAAATAAGACAACAATCAATAACCAAAAGAGTACAACACTAGCAAATAAAAAGAAATAGACTTTCTCTCTCACATTCTGGTATACACATAGGTTTTCATCCATATACAGGTGCATCTCAATAAATTAGAATGTCATGGAAAAGTTCATTTATTTCAGTAATTCAACTCAAATTGTGAAACTCGTGTATTAAATAAATTCAGTGCACACAGACTGAAGTAGTTGAAGTCTTTGGTTCTTTTAATTGTGATGATTTTGACTCACATTTAACAAAAACCCACCAATTCACTATCTCAAAAAATTAGAATATGGTGACATGCCGATCAGCTAATCAACTCAAAACACCTGCAAAGGTTTCCTGAGCCTTCAAAATGGTCTCTCAGTTTGGTTCACTAGGCTACACAATCTGCTGATCTGACAGTTGTCCAGAAGACAATCATTGACACCCTTCACAAGGAGAGTATGCCACAAACATTCATTGCCAAAGAAGCTGGCTGTTCACAGAGTGCTGTATCCGAGCATGTTAACAGAAAGTTGAGTGGAAGGGAAAAGTGTGGAAGAAAAAGATGCACAACCAACCGAGAAAACTGAGCCTTATGATTGTCAAGCAAAATCGGTTCAAGAATTTGGGTGAACTTCACAAGGAATGGACTGAGGCTGGGGTCAAGGCATCAAGAGCCAGCACACACAGACGTGTCAAGGAATTTGGCTACAGTTGTCATATTCCTCTTGTTAAGCCACTCCTGAACCACAGACAATGTCAGAGGCGTCTTACCTGGGCTAAGGAGAAGAAGAACTGGACTGTTGCCCAGTGGTCCAAAGTCCTCTTTTCAGATGAGAGCAAGTTTTGTATTTCATTTGGAAACCAAGGTCCTAGAGTCTGGAGGAAGGGTGGAGAAGCTCATAACCCAAGTTGCTTGAAGTCCAGTGTTAAGTTTCCACAGTCTGTGATGATTTGGGGTGCAATGTCATCTGCTGGTGTTGGTCCATTGTGTTTTTTGAAAACCAAAGTCACTGCACCCGTTTACCAAGAAATTTTGGAGCACTTCATGCTTCCTTCTGCTGACCAGCTTTTTAAAGATGCTGATTTCATTTTCCAGCAGGATTTGGCACCTGCCCACACTGCCAAAAGCACCAAAAGTTGGTTAAATGACCATGGTGTTGGTGTGCTTGACTGGCCAGCAAACTCACCAGACCTGAACCCCATAGAGAATCTATGGGGTATTGTCAAGAGGAAAATGAGAAACAAGAGACCAAAAAATGCAGATGAGCTGAAGGCCACTGTCAAAGAAACCTGGGCTTCCATACCACCTCAGCAGTGCCACAAACTGATCACCTCCATGCCACGCCGAATTGAGGCAGTAATTAAAGCAAAAGGAGCCCCTACCAAGTATTGAGTACATATACAGTAAATGAACATACTTTCCAGAAGGCCAACAATTCACTGAAAATGTTTTTTTTATTGGTCTTATGATGTATTCTAATTTTTTGAGATAGTGAATTGGTGGGTTTTTGTTAAATGTGAGCCAAAATCATCACAATTACAAGAACCAAAGACTTAAACTACTTCAGTCTGTGTGCATTGAATTTATTTAATACACGAGTTTCACAATTTGAGTTGAATTACTGAAATAAATGAACTTTTCCACGACATTCTAATTTATTGAGATGCACCTGTATTATGTTTAGTTATTTAAGTGAATAAATCAGGGGTGTCAGTTTCAGTAAGGTGAAGGCGTGGATTGGACCTCACCTTATGCAGGATGAATTTTTTATTTGTTAACCCTGCTGTACCCATGTATGCACAACACATGCTCTTTTGGAGGATATAAAGTCAAGTTATCCTGCTTTAACAATCAATATTTGGGTAAAACAAAGGGAGTACATGGAATTTACTAATATACTAATTATAATATAATAAACCTGAGGCAGATAGCATGCCTTACTTTCAAAATTGGTACACTGAAATCCCTAATAAGTTGATTTTACTCAACTCAGTTGAATTGAGTAGCAACGTCTCCAGAACTTGTGTAATTAATTTCACTTAACTTGGTGTTCATATAGAATGAACTTAACTTTTTAAGTTCAGGTAACTAGATGCAAGTAGACTGAACTCTGATTTGCTATTTAAATATTGTTGTATCTACTTAATAATTTTAATTGAATTGACTCAAGTTTAGATCATACAATAACACAGCTAAAATAAAGATTATAACTGATTCTAGATTAATCATAAAATAAACTGAATTCTCCACAGAAATGCATATACAGTATGCCTGTACTGCAGTTGCACATGCAACTGACATATAGTTTACAGGGTAAAACTTGACCAAAGGGGACAAAGATCACTTAAATGGTGACATCACACAAAACAACTGTTTCCAAAATAATGATAATAATAATAATAATACAAAAAAGTTAAATCCTCGATGTATTCTTTCTTTTTTTTTTATTTCTTTTTTTTATTTTTTTTACCAAATTTGGAATGCCCAATTCGCAGTGCACTTTTTAAGTCCTCGTGGTTGTGTAGTGATTCGCCTCAATCCGGGTGGCGGAGGATGAATCCCAGTTGCCTCCGCGTCTGAGACCATCAACCTGCGCATCTTATCATGTGGCTTGTTGAGTGCGTTGCCACAGAGACATAGCACGTGTGGTGGCTTCACGCCACCCACCGCGGCATCCGCGCTCAACTCACCACATGCCCCACTGAGAATGAACCACATTATAGCGACCACGAGGAGGTTATCCCATGTGACTCTACCCTCCCTAGCAACCGGGCCAATTTGGTTGCTTAGGAGGCCTGGCTGGAGTCACTCAGCACGCCGTGGGATTCAAACTAGTGAACTCCAGGGGTGGTAGCCTGCATCATTTACCACTGAGCTACCCAGGCCCCAATCCTCTATGTATTCTTAATAACAACTATTTTAATGCCTCCATAAGTACCCATTGGCCAAGAAAACATAATGAAACAATTTAAGTGCAAGGGATTGTAAGTATTCCCCATAGCCTCAATTTTGTACTCAATTGTTTGAGTTATTAACACTTAAAATGTTAAGTCTATAGATTTTAAGATAAATATGTTCAAGGAGCATAGATATTTGAGTTATGAACCCAAAACATAACATTTCAAGTAATGTATAATTAATACATATTGATTTTTCCAGTAATGGCAACATTAGGGTTTGAGTGTAGCCCCAGTCGCCATTCTCTTTCATTGCATCTTTTTTTTTTTCATGCAATGAAAGTCAGTGGTCACTGAAGTTTTGTGTTTTCTTTCATTTGTTTGTCCAT
Organism: Myxocyprinus asiaticus; assembly: GCF_019703515.2. Lineage (NCBI taxonomy): Eukaryota > Metazoa > Chordata > Actinopteri > Cypriniformes > Catostomidae > Myxocyprinus > Myxocyprinus asiaticus. The sequence continues at coordinate 8,562,820 of NC_059359.1, forward strand.
TGGAAAGAAAGAAAAAAGAAAGAAAGAAAGAAATGTTTTGGGAAAACTATCCCTTTAACTCTTTCTCTCTGTGTCTCAAAGATGTAGTTCTCTCCAAACACACACAACTCTCTCTTACTTCTATTAATACCACCGGCAAGAGCGGATGCCTAGACATCACAGTGAGAGAGAGACAGAGAGAGAGAGAGAGAAAAGAAACCACAGAAAATAAATCTGATCCCTCATCAAAACATTTGGGCAGAAAAGAGGGTTGCACACAAAGCTCTGTGTAGAATGAGAGACAGAGCAGAATATTCAGTCGCTTAGAGAGAGATGAAAATTGTGCAACAGTCTGTTATGTAACAAAGGGATTGTAAGGTGAAGTGTGTGTCCTCAGGAAGATTTTGGCAGTAACCTCATGTTACTTGGTCTCTGCACCATTCGCAACTCCAGTTCTTTGGTTTACACTGCTAAAGATCAAACAGGTGTATATGATGTTGATTTCTTTCTGTATTTTAATTGATGTATTGATAGTGAACTGATTATCAAATTCATACAGTGGGGTCCGAAAGTCTGAGACTACTATTTTTGTTTCATTACAATTTATATCATTATCATAACAACTGGAATGAAAAGTTGAATTGAAAAATGTACATGAATTTCACAATTTCCTATTCTCCCTTTGGCTTTAATGGCAGCAGCTGACATCAGCAGAACTCCACAAGTTTGTGCAAAACCTTATCATCCATGTTATCCAGCATTGAGAATGTTCCAAAGAGCATCTTGTGTGCTTCAATGGAAATCTGACCTTTTGTACAAAATAGATAACATTGTCAATGTCACAAATTTTGCATATTTAAATAAATAGATCAGAAGCTTATATATTTCTCATTTATTTTGCGTCATACCGTTTCTTTGTTTTGCATTTTTTAAATCCTAAAACTTCGGGTTTTTTATGTGCAATGCAATGCAATTTTGAATCCCAAATTTTGTGGTCTCAGATTTTTGGATCCCACTGTATATGAAATTAATGCTTTTCTTTAGGTCACTTCCTGTCTTATGGTGCTGTTATGTGGTCTTATAACAACAGGAAATAATTTATCTGTTTCCAGAGGATGAACACGTCGATTCTTATAAATCAAACCGAACCTAGAAAAAAAAAAAACGCCTCTAGCCTCTGGATTTAATCCTCAATGCTGTGAATTTTAATGCGGCTCTGACCAAACATTTGTTCAAGCCTGGAGCTGTTTACTCCAGTGCAGACTTAGTTTATTTCATAGCACTATGGAAAGCTGTTTCTTTATCACTTTACCTGCTTTATGCAACACCATTTCATTTCAGAATGCAGTTCTGTTTTAACACAACAGCGTTTCGAAATATTCATCAGATTTTCCTGGGGGGCGAATGCATACTGTTTTGGTTGACCTCTCTCATCAACAAGGCGTTTCCGTCTGCAGAACTGCCGCTCACTGGATGCTTTTTGTTTTTGGCACCATTCTGAGTAAACTCTAGAGACTGTTGTGTGTGAAAATCCCAGGAGATCAGCACATCTCACTGAGTGTATATAACTCTCAATCGCGTGCCAATGCTAGCACAAATGCCTAGGGTTTCCGACCCCTATACTAGTAAATAGTTTCAGACAGAAATCAATAAAGGTTAAAACACAGTTTGGGTCCTTGTAATGCAGAAGATCTGATCTCTTTTAAGTAGCCCAACTTGATGGTTTTATTCATTAGACTAAAGGAAGCACTTGGCGTTCATGCCATGAGGCCATCTCGGGCTGTATTATAACCCTCTTCTCTGCTGACTCAATTAAGCCATCAAGCGAGGACTGTCAAGGACTGTAACTCTCATACGTAAGTCATGTCGTAAACTGCCATATGGACCCAAAGGAGACGCATGTCATCTTTCTTATCTCATTTAGTTTCAGTGCATGAAGTTCGGTTATGGTAATAGCACCCAAGGTCATATTTGCCTTCAAGGAACGTTGCATCAAATGTGCCTTCAATCCTTTCATGCCGAGATCTTTGGTTTCCTGTGTTTCGCTGGCCTCAAATCCATCTTTATGTGTGAGATAAGCTTGCATTGGCTTTGCTCAAATTCCCTGTTGTTTATGTATCATTCGCCAAACCATGTGACCGTCGCTTAATCTCTGCATGTCTGGCAAAGCGGCTCTATTTGTATGGAACAAGAGGAAGAGGAGAAGGAAATGCTAGATCTTCCACTTTACACATAAGCTCAGAGATAAGAATCTGTACACACACACACACATGCATAAACAGATCTTAAGCTTACACCCACTATGTCCCCGTCGTACTCTGTTGGCTACGATAAAGAGCGGCTATGCTCACACTCGCCATCAGCCGCCTGCCAAAGCAATTAATATCTCTGCAATTTCCCACCACCCCTTTTTCCTGCCGATGCCCCCCTACTTCCTCTGAGTGGGGGGATTTGGGGCGGTTCTGGGGGTTCAACATGCAGCGAGAGAGAGAGAAAGAGGGGTTGGTAGTGAACCTCATGATGCCTATTAGGAACATACCCAGGTCATATTTTACCCCAAAATCAAAATCAAAAAAAGAAAATATTACACTACAATTATGCATTTGGCTGACACTTTTAACCAAATAATAAATGATGCAAATTTTTCATGTTTTCATATGGTAATATATATACATATATATATATATATATATATATATATATATATATATATATATATATATATATATATTACTATGGAAATATGTTTGAAAACTTTTTTTAAATGAATGATTAATTTGAGTACACTCTTATATATTCACAGTGCAAGGAACTGAAAATATGTTTTACTTGATGGCTACACCACATCAAATTTCATTTAATTAGTATTTATTTATTTTTTTATTTTATTTTTTTGTAGAAAATGCTGTAAGTGTTTTTAAAAAAATTGGTGAAACCAACATGGACTAAAAAAGTTTACTTTTCCATGAGTTTGACACGTGTTTTAAAGTAGATTTTTAAAAGATTCCTAATTTTTATCACCTTGGGAACCTTATATTGTCAGTGACCTCAGGAACTGAACCCACAACTTTAGTGTTGCTAAGCATATATATTATAGTTATATTTTGCTTAAATTATCATATTTTGCTTATATTTTCCACACATTATATTCTGCTTAAAGAAAATTAAGCCTATATTTAGAACCATTAATGTGCTTTGTAATGTGACATTATTTTCATATTATAGGGTTTTTCTTCAACTTCAGCCATGTCCCAGAGGTTGATTTTTTTTTATTTTATTTTTTTTTACTAACCGATTTCAACTTTATTCTTTGTTATATGAAGTTCACATTAAAACTTGCTTGGAAACTATTTACCAGGCCTTCTATATATATATATATATATATATATATATATATATATATATATATATATATATATATATATATATATATATATATATATACTTTACAAATGCCTTTTATGTATAGATTTAGCTGTTTTAGCCTTGTCCGAGACCCAGGCTTTCAATATTAAACTATGAAAATCCATTATAAAAATACAAATTATTACATGTTTAAAACCATTATAATCTAAACAAAAAGTGAAAAAAACAAAACATTTTAATATTTATTGTGTGGAAGGGATTTCCAGTTATAAATCTTTCAAAAATTACAACTACAATTGTGGAGTCATTTCCACCACACCAAAACATTTTGTTCCTAATCATATTTTTTTCTTCTTTCAAAAGTTAGTGTACTCGTTGACTAAGAGAACAAAAGTGTCAGTGAAGAGCATGCTTGAGATATAATATGAGACAAGTGATGTTTTTTAAAAAAAAAAAAAAGCAAAGAAAATTCAAGGTAAATACTTTGAGCAGAGTATTTTTATTAGGTGTAATTTCTAATCAATGTGTCATTTTGCCAAATTATGCAAAAAGTGTGAAAATATTTTGTTATTGTGTGTTTTTAGAATACATAACATGTTAGCTATGAAATAATCATTAGCAAGTCAAAAGGAGGTGGCCATTTTATTTCAAAAACGTAAATAAAATTTCCTTTCCATCACCTTCATTTCCACCACGGCATTCTATTAAACACAATTTTCATGATTTTTCAGGAAAAAAATGACATAAATCTTCTGTCATGCATTTACATACACTTGTTGGACATTGTTAGTCAACAAATAAAAATAAAAAAATGAGTGTGTGAAAAATGTTTTAACAAGACTTTACAAATCAACAGTTCTAAAAGTGCCCGAAGTTGATGAAACACACACATATGTTATGTTAATTTTAGACCTCAACATCATGGTAATATGTATGTTGATTTAAAAAAAAAAAAAAAAAAAAATAATAATAATAATAATAATAATAATAATAATTTAAAAGAAAAAATTACTGTATTAAAGTAAAGAGAATCACCATTCAGAATAATGGAAGTTACAGAAAAAAAAGAAAGAAAAAAACGTTCGGGATTCACTATGGTAATAAGAATTTGAGGGGAAAATTTGCTGAATTATCATGAAAATAAAGGTAAAATGCAAAAAAAAAAAAAAAAACCTTTATTGCCTTAAAGTTCATTTTCTTTATGCAAAATGTAATTACTCTTTTTTTTTCTTCTTTATTTGAAATATGACTTTGACATGTTTCCCGTCACCTCTTACATAATCTGCACAGCATCTTACTGTAGATAGAATTCCTGTTTATTCTGACTTAGAAAACTGATTTTTTAATTATAGCTACAGCAGCAAGCAGTGTTTAACACCAGATGTTCTGTACCGATTCAATGAAACCTCTGCATCTGTGAATCACCTAATCTTCCCCATAATTGAAGGAGAATGTTGTTTGAGCAGCGACAACCAGTGTTGAAGGATAAAACACAGGTTGTGTGTGAATATGTTCTCCTAATTAGAGCTGAAGTCATGCAGCGTGGCAGCCGTGGTTATTATTGTTTGGAAGGAAGGCGGTGCTTTGTTTACATCTGGTGTTACAGACGCTGAAAGCAGGCCAGGCCCCAACCACTCCCTGCATCGCCACGAGAGCAGGAACCCCCCACTCCTCACTCCTCGCATCACCACGCGAGCAGGACCTCATCAAGACACTAACCATTCAGCCCTCATTTCCAATTCAAAAAATGCCCCATTTTGCATTCACAATAACAACAGGAGCATCTTAATGGAAGAATGAATAGCTCTCTGACTGAGCGAGTCACATTCTGTGTTCATTGATTCATATGACTCTTCATCCAGGCCGTTTCTAGGCATAGGCAAACTAGGCGGTCGTCTAGGCCTAAGGCACTAATGAGGTACCACGCACTCCACCCCCCTCAGTATTATAAATATACAATATTAGGTGATGATTGCCACAACCAAAGATTCACTGTGCTATTTAAAAAACATTGGTCCAGAAAAATGATAAAGTGTTCTGTTCACATGTGGAAATAAAATCTAAAGGTCAGCATTACATCTCCATCTCCTATGAAATATTATGAATAATCAGTCAGCTGTATTATATCCCGTATAAAATTTGATTTATCTCTAAAAAAGTTAGAAACATACTGGGATTGTCATTTAACCTTTATTTCGTTCACAGAATTATAGGGCAAGGTTAATCAAATTCAAATTTGTGTAACAAAAAGGCAATAATATATCAGATTTTTCTTTTCCTTTGGTAATTTATTTTAATGTACTTAATTTTATTTAAGCCTCCAATGTTTTTTTTTATTTTTTATGATGATGATCATGATGATGATAATGAGACCATTTAAATTTTACCATTAATTTACATATGCAAATAAGCAAATTTTTGAAACCTTAGTACAGTAAAAACCTACACTTATATAAGTTGAAACTTTGACTCGGACTCGAGTCGCACTTAAGTCGCAAAACAATTTACTTGAGAATCGACTTGGACTTGAAATCATAGACTCATTTTGCAACTGTTTTTCCCACGGATGCGACTACACATTTGGCCAACTCACCCTTTCTCTCTCTCTCTCTGTTTATGTGCTGCCGCTTTCTGTAAAGTGATATCAAATCAAATGCATCAGAAGTGGAATGACACAGTGCTATTCGCTACACGGATCAATGGACAAAGCAGCGCGAGCGCAGAGCAGGTGGGTTCGCTTGTCTCGCGAACCTATCTCAAGCTCTCAACCTCACAGTGTAATCATTACAGCGCTGCAAGGACCAGTGAAAAGCATGGCGTGAGTCACGGAAACATTTTAATTCGGCATAGACTTTTCTGGTGCAAACCTCTCGGTGAGCCAACTTGTTTTAAACCACATTAAACGGCCCGACAAGACAGCATTGATGCTGAAAAAACACTGTGACATGCACAGATATAAATTAGCAGACTTTTCACACATCACCTCCTTTATCGTGAATTTACTATAGTAACAATAACTGTATTGACTGTAGTAGTTTAGGCAGAAATATATTCATACTAAATATTATATTACTACTATAGCACTATTAAATGTATAGTAGGCTGCATTAGGGGAGTGAGGGAATATCATACATTTTGTTACAACTATGGCAGTTTATAAATGTTTATATTTTATATGTGTTTAGGATACCGTTTTTCTTTACAAAAATGCCAAAGTTTGTTTTATAGAAATCATGTTACATTTTAGCATGGTGGTGACAATCCATGCTTGGTTTTACTTGAGGTTACCATTGTCATGTTACAAATAAATACCACTGTTTAAACTATAAAAACTATGGTACATTTTCATAAGGGCAAATGCAAAATAGAATAAAGGGCTTTAAAGCCCTAAAGAATTATGTACAAAGCTAGTTTTCTTTCAGTGTAAATCTGTTCTCTTTTAATGCAAATGTTTTATAGTTTATTGATTGTTTACTGTATAAAAATAAAAATCCATTATTAAAGTAAAACCTTATGTTGACAAGTTTAAATAAACAAGGCAATCCCTTAAAGTAGTCAGTTTTAATATTTCAAAATAGAATTAGCCTTATACAGGGTTTATTAAACTATCCAACTGCAGATAAAGAACTGTTGCTGAAAAGAAAGAAAGAAAGATAGAAAGAAAGAAAGAAAGAAAGAAAGAAAGAAGATCTAAGATTTGACTTGGACTTGTGACCAGAATGAACTGTGAGCAAAGCTCGACAGGCCACATTTATAACTTAGAGCTGTGGGAAAATGCTCTGTGTTATAGTCTCAACAGTTCATTTTTGTGTGTATGTAAGTGTCTGAGTGGGTGTGTATGTTTTTCACTGATGTTTTATAGTCTCACCCTTTAATTTTTGTATGTGTTTTTTTCTGCATTGTTGCTGATTTAGTTATTGTATTTGACAAATTGATCTGTGTTATGGTATTTCCCATTCATTGTCAATGGCAGGTCAATTTTGACCGCCATTGACGGTCAAATCATGGCCATTTTTTATTTTTATTTTTTATTTATTTATTTTTTTTCATATGGCAAGTGGAGGAAAAGTTACCAAGTCTTGTACTGCTCAGATAAAGGAAACCATTTTTATTAAATGAGCAAAAGTAATTCTGGTAAAAAATTATTGAGGACCATAGGAGGGTTAATCTATTCTAGAGAATGTTGCAAAAGCTAACTAAGCAATAATTTAATATAAACTCGGGATAATGTAAGTATTTCAATAAAGCACGTTGAAGCTTTTCTATTTTATTCTAAGTATTGTGTATTTATTTTCCATTTAATACATCTTGTGAGATTTATATTATTTAAAAACACTCTGAAATATTTTTACAGTAGAGCAGTAACTGAGCATATATATTGCCATGGAGTGAACAAGGAGTGGAGTTTTTCTTATAAGTGAGCAGGGAGCGAGTGGGGAGAGAGAAATGGTCAACCAGGAGTCTCTAATGAGAGTAAACTGTGAAAGCAATTATAGAAACAAATAAATTTTATGACCAATGTGTTCAGATTTAAATAATGCACTCATGAAAAACATAATCAATGGCAAAATATTTTAATGTGGGGATCTCACCTAGGGCACCAAAATGGTCAGAAACGGCCCTGCGCCAGTTGTTGGTTACTATTCAACAATTCAACTATTTACTATTCAACTATTCGGTTGTTACTATTAAAAAATATTTCAGTAATTCAAAAAGTTGATACCATAAAGCAACAAGTAATTTGTCTGTCCACACTGAGAGCTACAGCATGTGACACAACAATCACAATCAGCCAATCAGAACATATTTCATGTTTAATGTGGAGTTACTGTATGTGGAGCAGGATTTTGGACCAATCAAATTTCATTGTGGGCGAGGCAGTGCAGTAGGCTGCAGAAATAGAACCCAAGTGAACAAAATGACTTGTTGCTTGTTGCGATCTTGACTGGTTAGGACAAAAACTCTGATTTACATGGTAGATTTTATTTGACGGTGGTGATGGTTTGGGTGGTGGGTGCTTGTCACTTTATCCCTAATTTGGAACACACTACATAGGCTGCAACTAAGCACCCACCACACAAATAAGGAGAGACACAGGAGACTTGAATAAAGTTTGGTGTTAGCATGTTGCTAAATTAACTAAGTTTATTTAATAAGCAAAAATGTACATAGCACACAAATGTTGGGTAAAATAGTACACTATTATTTAATTATAAATACTTGGATGAATTTTGGCACTGAGCTTGTTGCAAATGTCTGTGATGCCTTAGAGTGCTCCCTATGTGGGTAGCTCACAAGAGCTAGTGTCTGTTTGAGGTGGGGATTTTGGAGGATGGGAATTTGAGGTGTTTTGTGCTGGTTGAGGTGGACCCAAATGTAATATATTGCCTACTGGCTTCAGATTTCTGATTGACTTGCCACTCTATGTTGTCTAACTAACAAGTTCTTGCTTTTTTGGGCTTCCTTAACCATGTAATCTTGCCAACTGGTGTTGGTCTTCTGATTGATTGCACGTATTATGTAATGGTGAGTTGATTTCAAAGAGAGAGAGAGAGAGAACTGCACCTGTGGTCTAGCATCAACATGTAGTCAAAACTGCTCCGGGCTTTTTTCTGATCTGTTTATTTAGGCAGGTGTTTAAATGACGTGCCCACACACACGGACATCTTTGTTGGGTGGCACCCAGACAGAATAATTTTTTGTTGTCTTTCCAACTGATTATTTGGCAGTTCAAAATGCACAATAATAAAATGATAGATAGACAGATAGATAGATAGATAGATAGATAGATAGAGGGTATGTGATAGCTGTGTGGTATGTGTAAACCTCACTCCCCTGGCCTCAAGAGGTGCACTAGCTGGTTCGAATCCCACACGGAGTGGGTCAAGTAGGACCGGTAACAGTTGTGCCGTGACCCGGATGGGAGTGAGGTTTAGGGAGTGAGTATAATTGGAGCCAGCTGGTATGTGATAGCTGTGTGGTATGTGTAAACCTCACTCCCCTGGCCTCAAGAGGCGCACTAGCGACTGATGCTAGAGGCTGTAGCCTTTAGCCTCCTCGTTGGCGCACCAGCCTCCCATACCAGAGACGCTGGTTCGAATCCCTCTCAGAGCGGGTCGAGTAGGACTGCTAACAGTGGTGCCGTGACCCGGATGGGAGTGAGGTTTAGGGAGTGAGTATAATTGGAGCCAGCTGGTATGTGATATCTGTGTGGTATGTGTAAACCTCACTCCCCTGGCCTCAAGAGGCGCACTAGCGACTGACAATAGAGGCTGTAGCCTTTAGCCTCCTTGTTAGCGCACCCGCCTCAGACGCCGGTTCGAATCCCGCTCAGAGCAGGTTGAACAGGACCGATTACATACACACAGTATCTTGCAGGAGTTGTAGCTAAATCTGTTGATGTTTCAGAGTGACCAGAAGGCAAATTTCACAGCATGATAGACTCTGAAGCTCTGTTTCCTGTGTTTCCTTCTAACAGACTGAAAAAAAAGTCCCAGTCAGTGGACATCGGCTCTCCAGGATTTCCTGCCCGTCTCATCTCAAGTCTGTCCTTAAACAGATCTTCTCCACCTGCTGCCAAGTTGACCGGGTGTGAGGTGCAGGAAAACAACACAACCAATTCCCAGCACCGTGCTCCGCGGTGCAGCGATCTGAAACGAGGATACACAATAGGTAAATGAGCATTTAGTTGTTTTCTGTACTGAAGGCTAGATGTTTGTGTGTGTGTGTGTGTGTGTGTGTGTGTGTGTATGAATGTGTACTGTATGTGTGTGTTGGTTTGGGAAGAACACACATGACTCACTTAGACTGATGTTTAGAATGTTCTGACAGCCTCTCTGTTTCAACTCTTTCTCCTCTCTTTTTCCTCTCGTTCTCTTCTATTTCTCCACTCTTTCTCCTCGCTTTTACCTCTACCTCCTCTCTCGTTTCCTCTTTCACCTGTTTCAACTGTCACCTCTCTTTTTCTCACATTTCTACCTGTCTCCTTTCAATAATTTTTTTCTCTTCTCATCTTCTCTCTTTCTGTGTCCTCTCTTTCTCTTCTTGTCTCCTCTCTCCTCTTTTTCACCTCTTTCTACTCATTTTTTTCCCTCACGTCTCCCCTCTGTCTCATCTGTCTCCTTTCTATAAATGTTTTCTCTTCTCATCTTCTCTCCTTCTCTTCAGTTTCACCTGTCTCATTTCTGTCTCTTCTCTTTCTCTTTTTCTCATCTCTGTCTCCTCTCTTAGTTCTCAAATATCCCCTGTTTCACCTCTGTCTCCTCTCTGTCTACTCTTTATTTTTCTCCTCATGTCTCTTCTCTTTCTCCTCTTTTTCTCCTTACATCTCCTCTTTTTCACCTCTGTCTCATCTTCTGTCTGCTTTTTTTGCTCTTATCTCTCTTTCTCTTGTTTTACCTCTTTCCTCTCTTTCTACTGTTTTTCCTCCTATTTTGTCTCATCTCTCTTTCTTCTCTGTTTTACCTCTGTCTCCATTCTTTCTCCTGTTTGTCTCCTCTCCGTCTCCTCTGGTTCTCCTCATGCTCATCAGTCTCTTTTCTATTCTTTTGTTTCTCCTCTCATCTCCTCTCTTCACTGTTTCACATCTGTCTCAATTCTGTCTCCTCTCTTTCTCATCTCTGTCTCCTCTATTTCACCTCAGTCTCATCTTTCTCTTTTATCTCCTTTTTTATCAACCCATCTCCTCTTTTTTCCTATTCTACCTGTCTCATCTCTTTGTCCTCTCTTTCTCCTCGTCTTTCATCTCGTCTTCTCTTTCTACTCTTTTTTCTCTCTTCTCACCTCCTTTCTTTCTTCTCTGTTTAACTTTGTCTCCGCTCTTTCTACTTTTTTGTCCTCTCATCTCCTCTCTTCTCTTTTTCACATGTCTCATCTTTCTTTTTTCTCTGTACTCTTTTTTCCTCCTCTCTTCTCCTCTCTTTCTTCTGTTTAACCTCTTTGTTCTCTCTTTCTACCCTTTTTTCTCCTCTCGTCTCCTGTCTTTTTCATTTTTTTTCTCCTCTCATCTCCTCAGTTTCACCCCTGTCTCATCTCTTTCTCCTCTTTTTCACCTCTGTCTCCTCTGTTTTTCCTCTATTTCACCTAAGTCTCATCTCTTTCTTTCTCTCTTTCTCATCTCTATCTCCTCTCTTACTCCTTGCATCTCCTCTGTTTCACCTCTGTCTCCTTTCTGTCTACTCTTTATATTTCTCCTTGTGTCTCTCTGTCTCTTTTTCTAATCTATGTCTCCTCTCTTTCTCCTCTTTTTCACCTGTCTCCTCTCTTTATACTTTTTTCCTCTCGCCTTCTTTCTTTCTCATCTTTTTCACCTCTGTCTCATCTTTCTCTATTATCTCCTTTTTTCTCAACCTGTCTCCTCTTTTTTTTCCTATTTTACCTGTCTCATCTTTATGTCCTCTCTTTCTCCTCTTGTCTTTCATCTCATCTTCTCTTTCTACTCTTTTTTTCTCTCTTCTTGCTTCCTCTTTTTCTCCTATGTTTAATTTTGTCTCCGCTCTGTCTATTTTTTTCCTCCTCTCGTCTCTTCTCTTTCTTCTATGTTTAACCTCTGTGTACTCTCTTTCAACCCTTTTTTTTCTCCTCTCGTCTCCTGTCTTTCTCATGTTTTTCTCCTCTCTTCTCCTCTGTTTCACCCCTGTCTCATCTCTGTCTCCTCTGGTTCCCCTCTTTCTATTTTCTGTGTCTTTGTCTTCTACCTTCATTAGATTTATTTTTCTAGAGCTTTGTATCTTTGCATCCAAGACTTCCCACAAGAAACATGCACAGATCTGTGAAATAAATCCAATTGTTGTTGGTAGTGTGAGTTTGTTTGGTCTAAAGGGATTGTGAAGAGAGGTCACAGGCTTTAGGAGAACATTGGAGACAGCTCTCCTTTCATCTCTGGCTGTTTGATTGTGTTTTTTTTTTTTTTTTTTTTTTGAAGGCACCGTTTAAGGGCCGACTGACAGAGATGTTTCCTCAAGTAAAGAGAGTCCTTCAGTGCACATCACAGAACATGGGTTGACAAATAGACCTGCTTTGTGTTCACTTCATTTACCAGTTAGAGTGCTTGTAGTGCTGCTTTATCAAAAAAGTGTTTAAAAAGATCAAAAATATATATGTTTTTTTATAATCAGCACATGCAAAATATTAGTAATACTTGATAAGGAAAGCATCTCTAAAAATTTTACCTCTCCAAAGCAAACTTTGCCAGCTACCTAAAAAACATATGAGTTACTTCGGCGTTGGTAAATTGACAAATTATGAGTCGCTACATACTAAAGCCATTCCACCAGCATGGTTGAGCACAGTTAATTATGGTTGAGCCAATGCTGCTGTATCAGACTTGACTGGCTGCTCCAACAAGCAAAAGAAGGTGTTGATATAATGCCACATTGTTACACTTTTAGGTAAAATCAACCTACAAATGCCTTACTTAAAAACCTTTAACATAAAATAAATTAAACACATCAGCTTTCATTTTGTTGGTCATTTTGCAATTTGAAATCTCTCCTTCCTGTTGTTTGACTTTCTGCTGCCTTTTTAAGGCCACGGCCCCAGGCAATCACTGCAAATCACAGCACTGTTTGCCTCCTCAGAGTGCTTCTAATTGGTTGAGAGGACTGCGGGAGAGAGAAGTGTTATCGATGGCCGCACACTGGGCGTCATTTCATCCTGTGTCTGAGTTGCCATTAAAACCACACCACACATTCAGCTCCATTTTAATAACCTGCACTCATGTATCCCATCAAATTACACTGTCATTTTAGCTCGATGTGTGCGATGGTTAGAGTATTTTAATGTTTTTAAATGAAAATGACCCTGACAAACCATTCAGTCTCCTTAAATGAAAGCCATTTTATAGCAAGGGAGCATACATGCTGGAATAATTGCTTATGGCATGCCTCAAATGGGTCAGGGATAACAAGGTATAAATTTGTCCATGTGGACATAAGCCTGCAATAATGGAATAAGTGCAGACCTTGAGAGTGATGGGAGATTTCGGGGAATTGGCAGAGGAGTCAGGCCCACAACAGTCCGGTTGGGTTCAGCTCTAACCTTAATACTTAACTCACCTAATTCTGTTAACAAGATACTGCTAGTCCCTTATATAAGTGCCTCTATCTAATGTTTTATCCTGTAGATCTTCAGAATGACGTTATCTATCCTCTGCCTTTGGCACTTGTCATGGCTGTATACGAGTCCAGCAAAGAGCAGGGAGGACACCAGCATTACTGTACATGTGATGGCTACATAGAAAAGTGAATGTTTTTATTTGTTGATCGTAATCAGGGCTGTGTTATGGACTGGAGCACAACAGTCTGGTTCCAGAAGTTAAAAAAAAAATCCATAGGGGAATAGATTATTACAGATAACTTATGAACCTTTAAAGATAGACCTATTGTGACCTCCGAGGTTGCTAATCGATAGTATATGCTTCTGCTGGAGCCATCAGTCTGCGTTATTTCAACTTCATTTTAAAAAAAAAATTACGTTTGTGTTTAATAGCGGAATTCCTGGTGAAAAACTACACTACACATGATCCTAATGGGAGAAATTCACCAAGCAGAGAATCACGGCAAACAAAGTGTGGCAAAAGATCCTAGCAGTGACCATCCACTTCCATGACCTGCTGTGAATACGACCAATTCAGTCTACCTACACTCACAAACTACTTTTATTTTTGAATATATCTGAATTTTTTGCAATGAAATTAAAATATATTGTTTCTAAACTTATAATCAACATTTTTAATTAATTTACATATTTGCAATGCTTCATGGGATTGTAGTTAAGTACATTAAGTACACAGTCTTTTACACTAGTCTTTTTATGCAATTTTCAAATCGTTTTTTGCTTCAAATCAAAGTTTGTAATGTTGTGCTTTACCTTGGAGCTTGTTGGAATGGTTCATAGCTTAGCACTCTTTTGAACTTATTTATGAAATCCTTATGGAAAATATTTATGGGGAAAATACCTCTGGAACCAGAACAGCTGAAAAAGCAGATTTTTAGAAGAATATTTCAGCTCTGTAGGTCTTCACGATGCAAGTAATTGGTTACCAAAATTGTGAAGAAACAGATCAATATTTAAGTCCTTTCTTACTATATATTCTCCTCCTTGCCCAGTAGGTGGTGACATACACAAAGAATGTGAATTGCCAAAAACAAAAGAACAAGAATGTGAAAGAATGTGAAAGTGGAGATTTATAGTAAAAAACTTAATATTGATCTGCATCTCAACCGCACCTATCATATCGCTTCTGAAGATATGGATTTAACGACTGGAGTCATATGGATTACTTTCATTACTTTATGTGCTTTTGGAGCATCAAAATATTGATACCCATTCACTTGAATTGTATGGACCTACAGAGCTAAAATATTCTTTCATTAATCTTCGTTTGTGTTCTGCAGAACAAAGAAAGTCATACACATCTGGGATAGCATGATGGTGAGTAAATGATGAGAGAATTATTTATTCCTTTTTACAAAACCACAAGCTAATTTTAAAAAGCTTAGCCAATCTAGGCTGTTTTTTTAAAGCAGGGAAGGTAGTATTTTCATATGTCAGTCAAGCAGGGTTGAGCTTTAAAAAGTTTTACTTTTGTAGTACAAAGTTAAAACCTTAGACAATAGATTTTAGACACATGTAGACTATATATTAGGGAGGGGGTGGAGTGGGCTAAAGCACATAACTGGTAATCAGAGGTTGCTGGTTCAGTCTCCACAGCCATCACCATTGTGTCCTTGAGCAAGGCACTTAACTCCAGGTTGCTCCAGGGGGATTGTCCCTGTAATAAGTGCACTGTAAGTCGCTTTGGATAAAAGCGTCTGCCAAATGCATAAATGTAAATATTCCTCTCCTTTGAGTTACACTTCTTCAGATTCACTTCCCTTCACTTCTGTCACTGTTTCATGTCAACCTCTGCCCATTAAACACAACTGTCTTCTTCCACATGTGAGCAAACGCACTGCCACACTTAAAACCTCTGTACACTGTAAAATCGAATTAGTTAACCTTACTTAAAAGTAAATGTACTTATTTGGCAGTAAATGTACTTATTTGGCTCTAGTAAAGTGAACTAAGAATAGTCCAGTTTACTTGAGCCAAATAAGTATATTTACTTGATTTTTGTAATGCACTTGGTTTCCTCACTTTTTTTAAGTATTCAACTTATTACATTT
Source organism: Myxocyprinus asiaticus (assembly GCF_019703515.2). NCBI lineage: Eukaryota > Metazoa > Chordata > Actinopteri > Cypriniformes > Catostomidae > Myxocyprinus > Myxocyprinus asiaticus. The sequence continues at coordinate 8,578,332 of NC_059359.1, forward strand.
TACAGTGTATTTACGTTCTCATACGCAGCTGAGGATAATTTGCAGTCTGTGGGTGAATCTCAATTCAAAGAACGCAGAGAACGGACTTATGTTCTTATTAAGTCCAGTCTTGCCAATTATCCTTGGAAGAACGAACTCGGAAGGACAGGAGGACGTAGAATGCATCTATTGCGAGCTTTGAGATGTGCTGCGATCTTCCTGTTGTGCAATTAACCGTCACAGCACATTTGAATCCAGTGAGAGAACTACTGGCATTATCATCACACCAGTGACAGCATTATCATCACACCAGTGAGGTTTTGCAGGATCAGTGACACATTAAAAGAATAAAGTCTATAAACAGTCATTTTCTCCATATTTATTACTGTATTAAAATGATGCCCAAACAAACAACAAACGTTGACAGAGTATAACGACTCTCACAAGCAGTCAGACTTTTGCGAGCTTACAGCGGGAAACTCTTGAGGAAAAAACAAAACGATAAATGTCCTTCGTCTGCCACCATAGTACCGGTGACTTGCCCACAAGTCACGATCCGATGCATCCTTGATTTCAAGGACATATCTGAGTAATTTCCTGTGTTCTCGTTTCGTGCGTTCTTGAGAATTGGAATCGAACTTCGGCAGTGGATAATGACGTAGAGCGAGTCCACGAGAACGTAAGAACACAAACGAATGCACATTGAGATTCACCCTGTGTGTTGGGGGTGAACTGTCATACCGCACTAGACTGATCACAATGTTAAATGTTCCGGAAAGGTAGAATGTTTGCCTTGTTCCTCTGTCTCCTTGTTATGCTGAAATGTATTCTGAAGGTACTGACCTGAAGGGGTCAGGAGAGACGCTGTGAAAGATCGAGCTATGTTCCGGACAATATTTTACAGGACAACAACAGAGCAAGGTGGTTCAGCATGCTAACAAACAAATGTCATACTGCTCAAGAATGGTCAGGCTGGCGTGAACCCTGAACATGGCTTCTAATTACCAGTGCAGAGACAGGAATACTTGTTGTCTTCTGCCCTCATAGAGGTCTGACAGCTGTCTGCTGGGTATTTACTGTATGCATTCACATGCAACTTAGAAATAATACTATTCTTAATTAGTGGAGATATGTTTTTATGCTAAAAAGTACTTATAGCCCAGCTTAATGTGCGAAGTCAATGATAAGTAAGCCATACATTGGTTGATTTCCCTGAAAAGTGTTACACTGTGGCTCTGTCAAAACATTGCTCTGTTTTTTAGCCATTTCAGCCAGTCCAACAGTGGCTAAACCAATGGCATGAATTTGGGGCTGTGGTTACCTGACCAGTGTCAAAACATTGCTCTGTTTTTTAGCCATTTCAGCCAGTCCAGCAGTGGCTAAACCATTGGCTAAACCAATGGCATAATTTGGGGCTGTGTTTACCTGACCAGTGTCAAAACATTGCTCTGTTTTTTAGCCATTTCAGCCAGTCCAGCAGTGGCTAAACCATTGGCTAAACCAATGGCATGAATTTTGGGCTGTGTTTACCTGACCAGTGGCAGTTGCTTACCTAATAAATACATTTATTTACAATTAAAATTTTATTTTGTGAGAAGTGATTTTGAAGTAAATTGAGAGACATGAAAATAGCAATGTATAAAATCAGTTGTATGGGATAAAAGTAAATTATAGAGCTGTTCAGTGGTCATAATATTTAATGGTAGATAATATTTGACCACAGAATGACCAGTCAAAATCAAGTATAAAGTTCTCAGGGTTACTCCATATTACCTGAACAAAATGTGTCTTTTCATAAACATGTCAAAATATCAGATTTGTTTTTAACATCACGCAGTCATGAAGGTCTAAAGAGGTCCTCTCTCTTTTATGTTGTCACATGACAACAAAATGGCACCACATGAAACACTTTTTTTTTTTTTATAATGATAAAAGATTATTCTGCACTACTTTCAGCTTTTAATGAAAGCTTTTTATTTATTTATAAAAAAAATCAATTAATTTTTTTTTATTGATTCATAGATATATAACAAAGAAAAACACAACATAAATACACTGAATCAACATTTAACATTTAACAAATCCCACAACCCCAGCCTTCTACTTGATACCTCCTCAAAAGCTGCCACCCTCCCCATCTCCGCACACCACTCCAGAAATGAGGGCGCTCCATCTGACTTCCATCCCCTTAAAATAACCTGCCTACCAATCATAACACTGGTCAGAACCCAATTTTTTATGTGTTTATCCCCCATATTGATGACCGCCCCATTGCCCAAAATACAGAGTCTGGGGCAAAATGAAATTTGAGTGCCCAATACGTCACATATAAATCTCTGAACCTTCAACCAAAATTCTTGGATCTTAACACACCACCAAAAAACTGGGTTGTGTCTTCATCTTCTGACTGGCATCGCAAACAGGTGGGTGTGTCTTTAAGACCAAGCCTATACAATAAGTCCCCTTTCTGCTGGTCAGAGTGGAATGTGAGGGAGGTTAATACACTCAGTGACCTATATGAGAGTGTAGTGTTGAGATCCTTTGAAAATTTGGTTCAACATTTTGGGATTCCTAGATCTCAGTTCTATAGGTATTTACAGCTGCACCACCAGCTCTGTACTATATTTGGGAGTAGCACACACCCCCCTAAAGCGGCAGATACTCAGGGAGAGGTGATTACTGCTTTTGGAAAAGGTCATGAGGCATCAGTGTATTACTCCCTGCTAATTCAGAGACTGGGGGATGGATCTTTAACTTCTATCAAGAGATTATGGGAGAAAGATTTAAGCTTGGTATTGGAGGAGGGAGTGTGGGCTAGGACTCTAAAAAACGCTTTTTATTTTATTTTTTTTTACGTCTCCAGATGGTTACACCACATGATATTTTTTACTTAAATCCCCAGAAATAAAATATCAAAATGACTTTAAAATCAGTAATTAAAAACATGTTCATCATAAGGTTTATTTAAGTAAAAAATTTTTTTTTCTGTCTTCAGACGGTTACATCACATGGCAATTTTTACTTTAAGCCCCAGAAAATGTTTAACAAAATGACTTTAAACTCAGTAATTGAATTTTTTTTCAAACATCATAAAGTGTAAAGTAAATGTTTTGTAATATCTTTTTTTATTATTATTATTTATTTATTTATTTATTTATTATAAAATGAGCATCACATCATTGACCAGTAAGTGTATTTTGTTTTGTTCTGTTCCATTGGCATGTTTATATATATATATATATATATATATATATATATATATATATATATATATATATATATAAACTTGAACTAATTTTATTATTTTCAGTTATTTTTGCATTGAACATTGTACTTTTTAATATTCAAATTCACATTTAAAACATCTGGGTGTATACATAAGATTTTTTGTGTGTCTCTGGCAACTAAGTACACACTTGCAGGGCTTAATTTGTGCCAGAACAAACCAGATCTGGATTAGGATCTGATTCAGATTCGGGGTCTGGTTTGTTTCAGCACAAATTCAGCACCTCTGGAATTGTAAATATTTTACTGGATCCACCTCCAAAGAAATTACCTCATCATTTATAAATAAAGCACTGCCCACATATATTGTTTGTTTGCATACAGCAGTGTGCTGCTATTACCCCTGTTACTTATACACTGAATTAGAGGACTTTGCCATCAGGGAGACTGATGGTGGTGCAGAGACCGTTACTGTAACCAGCCTGCGGCCTCCACCTGCACGCTCCATCAGCGTCCGACCCGCTGACTCCAATTCAATTAGCAGCAGTTTAATAGATTGAGCAAGTGTCGAGCTCGAGCATAGCTGCTGCAGGCTTCTCTCGGGCTGAAGAAAAGAGCTGCATTTTTATCCAGAAAAAAACGCTGGTGACATTTGCTCTCCTGCACTATAAATTGCAGAAGGCCACAATGCCAAATGTATTTACAGTTTATGGCTGTTCTGTTATGCCTAGAGCAGAATTTGACCGTTTCTAGCGCACCGTTTTGTTTAGTGGTAATGTTTATATTGCTTAGAATAATGCAGTCACACATATACTTGATGTCAAGCAGTGGCCGCACATCCTTCTGTCTACAGAGCCATGGTGAATGAAGACACCACTCTTATGCTGAAAAATAGCCCCATGTCTTTTGGAAACAGAATCAACAGATACCCCTTAAGGCATTTACATGGGTGTCACACATTATCGACAAGCCTGTGAACGTTAAACGGCAAAATTATACGAACCGTGTCCCATTCGGATCAATCACATCCTGTTCAGATTAGCTTTAGCTGTGTGATGGAGGCACTAATGATGTCATTACAAAATCTGCTCTAGTTTGAATTGACCTTTTGTGTTACAGTAGATTGACTTGCATTGAACCTTGTAATCACAGTCAAGGTTGCTTAGGGTCGTGGCTAAATCAGCACCTGGGGTTTCTAGGTCATGCAGAGATCAGACACGAAAAGAGCGATCAGGGGCTACTTGCGGAAAATGTCAGGCATGTGATATGATGGTGGATGACCTATGGTGATTCCTAATGTGAGGCTGTTTTCCCATGTAACAAGAATATTCTGCATTATTTGCTATTTAATATCTGTGGACACACTGAAAAAATTTTTTTTTCTTACTCAGATTTTGTCTTGTTTTCTAGTAAAATTTGACAAATTAATATGCAAGGTGCTCTCAATATCTCATCAGTCACTCATCCAGTGCTATTTTATGAGTACCCCAATTTAAATCATAGATATACACTGATGAGCCAAAACATTATAACCACTCACAGGTGAAGTGAATATCGTTGATCATCTCCTAACATGGCCACATGTCAAAATTAGATGTTAAGCTAACAATCAGTTCTTGTAGTCAATGTGTTGAATGCAGGAGGAATGGGCAGGAGTAAAGACCTGAGCGACTTTGACAAGGCAAGTTTATTTATATACAGTGCATCCGGAAAGTATTCACAGCGCTTCACTTTTTCCATATTTTGTTATGTTACAGCCTTATTCCAAAATGGATTAAATTCATTATTTTCCTCAATTCTACAAACAATACCCCATAATGACATTGTTAATGAAGTTTGTTTGAAATCTTTGCAAATGTATTAAAAATAAACAAACAAAAAAAAATCACATGTACATAAGTATTCACAGCCTTTGCTCAATACTTTGTTGAAGCACCTTTGGCACCAATTACAGCCTCAAGTCTTTTTGAGTATGATGCTACAAGCTTGGCACACCTATTTTTGGGCAGTTTCTCCCATTCTTCTTTGCAGGACCTCTCAAGCTCCATCAGGTTGGATGGGGAGCGTTGGTGCGCAGCCATTTTCAGATCTCTCCAGAGATGTTCAATCGGGTTCAAGTCTGGGCTCTGGCTGGGCCACTAAAGGACATCCACAGAGTTGTCCCGGAGCCACTCCTTTGTTATCTTGGCTGTGTGCTTAAGGTCGTTGTCCTGTTGGAAGATGAAACTTCACCCCAGTCTGAGGTCCAGAACGCTCTGGAGCAGGTTTTCGTCAAGGATGTCCCTGTACATTGCTGCATTCATCTTTCCCTCAATCCTGACTAGTCTCCCAGTTCCTGCCACTGAAAAACATCCCCACAGCATGATGCTGACACCACCATGCTTCACTTTAGGGATGGTATTGGCCAGGTGATGAGCGGTGCCTGGTTTCCTCCGGACATGACGCTTGCCATTCAGGCCAAAGAGTTCAATCTTTGTTTCTCATGGTCTGAGGGTCCTTCAGGTGCCTTTTGGAAAACTCCAGGCGGGCTGTCATGTGCCTTTTACTGAGGAGTGACTTCTGTCTGGCCACTCTACCATACAGGCCTGATTGGTGGAGTGCTGCAGAGATGGTTGTTCTTCTGGAAGGTTCTCCTCTCTCCACAGAGAAATGCTGGAGCTCTGTCAGAGTGACCATCGGGTTCTTAGTCACCTCCCTGACTAAGGCCCTTCTCCCCCGATCGCTCAGTTTGGCCAGGCGGCCAGCTCTAGGAAGAGTCCTAGTAGTTCCAAACTTCCATTTACGGATGATGGAGGCCACTGTGCTCATTGGGACCTTCAATGCTGCAGAAATTTTTCTGTACCCTTCCCCAGATCTGTGCCTCGATACAATCCTGTCTCGGAGGTCTACAGACAATTCCTTGGACTTCATGGTTTGGTTTGTGCTCTGACATGCACTGTTAACTGTGAGATCTTATATAGACAGGTGTGTGCCTTTCCAAATCATGTCCAATCAACTGAATTTACCACAGGTGGACTCCAATCAAGTTGTAGAAACATCTCAAGGATGATCAGTGGAAACAGGATGCACCTGAGCTCAATTTTGAGTGTCATGGCAAAGGCTGTGAATACTTATGTACATGTGATTTTTTTAATAAATTTGCAAAGATTTCAAACAAACTTCTTTCACGTTGTCATTATGGGGTGTTGTTTGTAGAATTTTGAGGAAAATAATGAATTTAATCCATTTTGGAATAAGGCTGTAACATAACAAAATGTGGAAAAAGTGAAGCACTGTGAATACTTTCCAGATGCACTATAGCACATTTCATACACAATGGCAATTCAAAGTGCTTTACATAAAAATAATAAAGAAAATACAATAGCCTACATGTTTACATTGATCATGGTATAAATATTGGGGTTTGGCTACACCCCTGCGTGATCCTAATGATCTGAGAGGTCTGTTAGTTTTATATTCAACAGCATATCTGCAACATATTTAGTCCTGTGCCACTGAGTGATTTATAAATTAGTAATAGTTCTGTAAAATTAATTCTAAATGTAACTGGAAGCCAGTGTAAAGACATGAGGACTGGAGTAATATGCTCAGATTTTTTGGTTCTGGTGAGAATCCTGGCAACAGCATTCTGAATGAGCTGCAATTGTCTAATGGTCTTTTTGGGAAGGCCGGTGAGAAGTCCATTGCAGCAGTCCACCCTACTGGTGATGAATGCAAGTTTCTCTATGTCTTGACTGGGTACAAAACATCTAATTCACGCTATATTTTTGAGATGATAGTAGGCTGATTTAATTATTGCTTTGTGAAACAAAGGTCTGACTCCAAAGTGACACCAAGATTCCTGACTTGATTTTTTGTTTTTAGACCCTTGGAGTCAAGGTATGTGTTCACCTTGGGAATTTCGCCTCTGTTGCCAAATACAATGACCTCGTTCTTGTCATTGTTTAATTGAAGGAAGTTTTGGCACATCCAACTTTTGATTTCATCGATATACTTGCACAGAGAGTCCATGGGGCTGTAGTCATTTGGCGATAAGAGCTAGGTAAATCTGGGTGTCGTCTGCATAGCTATGGTATGCAATTTGGTTATTTTTCATAATTTGGCCTAGTGTGAGCATATATACAGTAGGTTCAACAGGAGCGGTGCAAGAATTGAGCCTTGTGGGACTCCACATGTCATGGATATCCACTCAGATTTATAGTTGAACCAGCTGAGGACCGTCCCAGAGAGCCCTACCCAGTTTTCCAATCTGTCTAGGAGATTGTTGTGGTCAACAGTGACAAAGGCAGCAATGAGATCTAGTAATACCAGCACTGATATGTTGCCTAAATCAGTATTTAGCCGATTATCATTAAGTATCTCTTTAAGCACCGTCTCTGTGCTGTGATGCGGTCGGAAACCAGACTGGAAATTGTCCAAGAAGCCATTCAAGTTTTAAGAATTTGTTCAGCTGATTGAAAACAACCTTTTCAATGATCTTGCCTATGAAAGGAAGATTTGAGATTCGTCTGTAGTTGTTTCATATAGAGTTATCCAGATTGCTCTTTTTTAGAAGGGGCTTGACAACTGCAGTTTTTAGGGACTTTGGAAACATGCCTGAAAGAAGTGAGGCATTGGCTATTTCTAACAGATCCTTTTCCAGACAGTTAAAAACATTTTTGAAAAATTAGGTGGGTTCTGTTTGACCTCAGTGCAACATGAGGATGAGCTGATCGCCATTGTAATGTTATTGATCTTCTTCATGAAAAATTATGCAAATTTGTTTCATTTGCTGTCAGACAGCATTTCACAGGGAACCTGTGATGGGGGATTAGTTAGTCTCTCTACAGTAGCAAAAAGAGTGCGGGTGTTGTTTATGTTGCTGTTTATAATGTTTGAGAAAAAAGGCTGCCTAGCTGTACCTAGTTCTAAATTGAAAGCATGAAGGCTGTCTGTACAGATGTTATAATGGACTTCAAGTTTTGTTTTCCGCCACGTTCATTCTACTTTCCTGCATTTTCTTTTCATGTTTTGTACTGCTGTTGTGTTTCTCCATGGTGCTTTACACCTGCCAGTAATATTCCATAACTTTACAGGAGCAGTGCCATCAATAGCATTTTTAACTTTTGAGTTAAATCTGGAGTATGTAATTTCTGCGACACTAGCACCACCAAACAGAATTGCAAAAATAAACGTTGTTTTTAAAACAGCTTTCTGAATATGCCCCTTGCCTGTAGTTGTTCAAACAGTCAGGTAGTCCTGCCCCCAACTCATGCCATTGAGTGCACAAGCAGAGTGTGCGGAAGTAGGTAGGTACGTAGTTAGACAGGCAGGTAGGCCATCCAGTCATTGCATTTTGGCCAGTTACAGGCCTGTGACTGCCACAGATAATGGATCTTTTTTTTTTTTTTTTTTTTTTTTGTATCAGAGCACTTGATCTATTTGTTGCTGTCAGGATGCAAAGAGACTTTAACCAGTATAACAAAAAAAATGCTTCTGGTATAAATTTCATACTCTAGCTTTAAAGTTATCGAGGAGAACATTAACACAGTCTGCGGATATACTCGGTCATATATATAGCTTTCATAAATTGCACACTAGTATTCTCATTTATGTACCTCTTTTTGACAGAGACAGTTGCAACTTCAGTGGCCAGAGAAATCAATAATTCAAAGAAAATCTAGAAATGGTCAGAGAGCGCTACGTCCTTAATAAGAGTGGATGAGATGTTCAGACCCTTACTAATGAGCAGATCCAGAGTGTGTCCACGATCTACATGCTGAGTCAGATCAAAAGTGTTTAAAACTGTTGTGAGTTATTTTGCAGTGTTGTGTTCAGGATTATCTATATTAATGTTGAAATACCCAGCAATAACAAAAAAATAAAATTCAGAGCAAGTTGCTGATGACAGTTCTGTAAAATCATCAACAAAGGCTGGAGAGTATTTTGGAGGCCTATGAATATTTTAAATAAAATGCGAGGAACACCTTTTAGTGCAATACTTAGATATTCAAAGGTCATGTAATCACCAAGTGACACTTGCATTGAAAGACATCTTTAAATATTGCAGCTAATCCTCCACCTCTCCTAACAGCTCTACAGACAGTCATAAAAGTAAAGTTTGGAGGGGCTGATTCATTGAGGACTGTTGCACTGCAGCTGTTATCTAACCAAGTTTAATTTAGATACATACAGTCCAGGTTGTTTGTGGTGATGAAGTCATTGAGTAAAAATGACTTGTTCTTAAGTGAGTTCATCCAGGTGCTGAAATGTGATCATCTGGTCATCCTGACACTGCGGTGGAGTTTGTGTGTCATCCAGGTTTAGTAGATATTGCCCTTCAGCACTTTTGCACCAAGTTTGTTTAGATGGAGGCCATCTGATTTATACAGTTCTCTTTGACTCCAGAAAAGATTGAAGTTATCAATGTAGTTCAGTCCTCTCATTGGCAGGTTTTGTGCAGACAAGTGTTAAAACTGAGCAACCAAGAAAACATATTTGTTCCTCGGGCTGGGAGCGGTCCACTGATGAACAACTGAACTTTCAATCTCCCAAGTGTTTCAAAGAGTCCATTGAAATCCCTCATAAGTAGTCCTGACTGCTCCTTCCAAATATCATTTTTCTCCACATGTATAATAACCCGATTTACAGTCTTACGATACATCAGAATGTTCAGAAGTTCCTTATTCACATGAGAAACTGAGGAAGGCACCAAGTGATGGTAGCCCTGTTACCAATGTTTCTGAAAATGGAGTCACCCACTATCAGAGCGCTGGGCTCGGCTGTAATCTCAGCAGAATGCCAATGCCTGCTCAACCTTGAGCGCCTGCCAGCTGCACTGTAAGGTGCTGACTGATGAGATCTTTGTCTGATCATGTTCTGGATTTCTTCGTCCACATTCATTACTGGTTCAAATCTATTTTCAAGACATATTGGTGGTGGAAGAATACCAGAATTGGCTAGTCGGGTCATAGCCCCTATCTGGGGTGGATGATGCTAATGCTGCAATATGTGATACTCGTGACAGTCTGATGTCTCACACTTTTGGGTCTAGCTCCCTGTTTGTGCCATCTGTTTGTGCTTTCACTTTCACCAGTTACTTTTGGCACCTATACTGCTGGTTTATCTAGGCTCAGTATATTCCAGGGATCGGCAACCTTTTTGACATGGAGTACCATTTTTTATTTCCTGGTCAATTCCTGGTCAAATAGCCTCCCATTCAGCTTCTGAAAACACGCTGCGTAATCATGAGGAAGGATTACATCAAGATGTACAGTGCATCCGGAAAGTATTCACAGCGCTTCACTTTTTCCACATTTTGTTATGTTACAGCCTTATTCCAAAATGGATTACATTCATTATTTTCCTCAAAATTCTACAAACAATATTCCATAATGACAATGTGAAACAAGTTTGTTTGAAATCTTTGCAAATTTATTAAAAATAAAAAACGGAAAAAAAATCACATGTACATAAGTATTCACAGCCTTTTGCTCAATACTTTGTTGAAGCACCTTTGGCACCAATTACAGCCTCAAGTCTTTTTGAGTATGATGCTACAAGCTTGGCACACCTATTTCTGGGCAGTTTCTCCCGTTCTTCTTTGCAGGATCTCTCAAGCTCCATCAGGTTGGATGGGGAGCATCGGTGCACAGCATTTTCAGATCTCTCCAGAGATGTTCAATTGGGTTCAAGTCTGGGCTCTGGCTGGGCCACTCAAGGACATTCACAAAGTTGTCCCATAGCCATTCCTTTGTTATCTTGGCTGTGTGCTTAGGGTCGTTGTCCTGTTGGAAGATGAACCTTCGCCCCAGTCTGAGGTCCAGAGTGCTCTGGAGCAGGTTTTCATCAAGGATGTCTCTGTACATTGCTGCATTCATCTTTCCCTCGATGCTGACTAGTCTCCCAGTTCCTGCTGCTGAAAAACATCCCCACAGCATGATGCTGCCACCACCATGCTTCACTGTAGGGATGGTATTGGCCAGGTGATGAGCGGTGCCTGGTTTCCTCCAGACATGATGCTTGCCATTCAGGCCAAAGAGTTCAATCTTTGTTTCTCATGGTCTGAGAGTCCTTCAGGTGTCTTTTGGCAAACTCCAGGCAGGCTGTCATGTGCCTTTTACTGAGGAGTGGCTTCCGTCTGGCCACTCTACCATACAGGTCTGATTGGTGGAGTGCAGCAGAGATGGTTGTTCTTCTGGAAGGTTCTCCTCTCTCCACAGAGAAATGCTGGAGCTCTGTCAGAGTGACCAACGGGTTCTTGGTCACCTCCCTGACTAAGGCCCTTCTCCCCCGATCGCTCAGTTTGGCCAGGTGGCCACCTCTAGGAAGAGTCCTGGTGGTTCCAAACTTCTTCCATTTACGGATGATGGAGGCCACTGTGCTCATTGGGACCTTCAATGCTGCAGAAATGTTTCTGTACCCTTCCCCAGATCTGTGCCTCGATACAATCCTGTCTCGGAGGTCTACAGACAATTCCTTGGACTTCATGGCTTGGTTTGTGCTCTGACATGCACTGTTAACTATGGGACCTTATATAGACAGGTGTGTGCCTTTCCAAATCATGTCCAATCAACTGAATTTACCACAGGTGGACTCCAATCAAGTTGTAGATACATCTCAAGGATGATCAGTGGAAACAGGATGCACCTGAGCTCAATTTTGAGTGTCATGGCAAAGGCTGTGAATACTTATGTACATGTGATTTTTTTCGTTTTTTATTTTTAATAAATTTGCAAAGATTTCAAACAAACTTCTTTCACATTGTCATTATGGGGTATTGTTTGTAGAATTTTGAGGAAAATAATGAATTTAATCCATTTTGGAATAAGGCTGTAACATAACAAAATGTGGAAAAAGTGAAGCGTTGTGAATACTTTCCGGATGCACTGTAGATTGGAATGCAGGTGCGGAATTTATATAAATAAAATAGTCTACTCCTCTCTCGCCATTGATGGCATGCCAGTGATTACACCTCCACGTGCCATAGGTTGCCGACCCCTGGTGTAGCCAGTCGAGAAACGTTAGATTCAAAAGACTCGCCGGCTGTAGGTTGAGGGAGTCCACGGTGATGCTTTCCTGTGTATTCCTTCAGGGATGGCAGTACCGCGAGTAACTTTGTTTCAGGAACTGCAATCTTTTGTAGAAGTCAGTGGCAGTTTGAGCAGCAAGTGGGGTTTGAGCTGAAATTAGGCAATTTTTTTTTTCTCATCTGTCTGTGTGAAGGCAGCTGTGTTGGCCTGTTTCAGGAATGTAAACTGCCAGTAGTAAGAGGCTGGTAGACCACTTTGACAGAAAATCCACTTTTTGTAGTAATATTTCAGTCCCAAGTCTCTGGTTTTAGTGTGGATGCTAAATTAGGTGTCTGAGCACTGTGCAGAACTGCCGATATGAAAATAAGAGGTTAAACTGCAAAAGGTAGCAAAGCACAGAGCAGTAAGCAAAAGTGTTCAAACAGTAGCGAAGCAGGAAGTAGCGTCCATTCAGTTTGTAGCATCCAAAAACAATTTGACAAGGGCCAAATTGTTATGGCCAGATGACTGGTCAGAGCATCTCTGAAACAGCAAGGCTTGTGGGGTGCTCCTGGTCAGCAGTGGTGAGTACCTACCGGCAGTAGTCCAAACCGGCGACAGGGTATCGGGCGCCCAAAGCTTATCGATGGGCCGAGGGCAAAGAAGGCTATCCTGTCTGGTCTGAACTGACAGAAGGTCTACTTTGGCACAAGTTACAGAAAAAGAGGAATGTGTCACAACACATAGGGCTGCGTAGCCGCAGACTGGTCAGAGTGCCCATGATGACCCCTGTCCACCGTCAAAAGCGCCTGCAATGGGCACGCGAGCATCGAAACTGAACCTCGGAGCAATGGAAGAAGGTTGCCTGGTCTGATGAGTCCTGTTTTTTTACTGTATCACATGGATGGCTGTGTACATGTGTGCCATTTACCTGGATAATTGATGGCACCAGGATGCTCTGTGGGAAGATGACAAGCTGGTGGAGGGACTGTGATGCTCTGGGCAATGTTCAGCTGGGAAACCCTGGGTCTGGCCATTCATATGGACATAAATTTGACACGTGCCACATAATAAACATTGTTGCAGACCAGGTACACCCCTTCATGGCAATGGTATTCCCTGATGGCAGTAGCCTCTTTCAGCAGGATAATGTGCCCTGACACACTGCACACATTGTTCGGGAATGGTTTGAGGAACATGATGAAGAGTTCAAGGTGTTGCCCTGGCCTCCAAATTCCCCAGATCTCAATCCGATTGAGCATGCAGTTGTCTTCATGCAGTTTCATAATTACTGGTGATTTGCGTTACAACACCAAAGACGGTAAACAAATCATAGATACAAATGAAATCGGTTTTGGAGCTTGTAATGAATATATCTCTCTTATTTTTGAACATATTTCTGCTGTTTGTGATGCTCTCATTGTGTTCACTGGTTGCTAGAATGTCAATGTTATCAATTCAAATAAATGTTAGCATTTCACAACTAATGTAAATTGAATGTAATTTTACAGTGTGGGGCATTAACATATAAGTGCAGCATATAACTTGCAAAAGTATTGCAAAAATGTCACTTTTTTTAAAAGAAGTATCAGTGATTGGATGGGTATCGGCCGATCACAGTGTTAAAATATCGATCATCGAATTTGCCTCAATTTTCCTGATTGGTGCACCACTAGTTTCTTGCTCTTGCTATGCATTTTTGTTTAATCTTATGTTGTGTGCTGTATTGTCTTTTTTTCAAGTTAAAGATAAAGAGTTTATCACTATTTCAAGGTCTTGAAATAGTGACAATTTCCATTGTCTTTGCTTGGTATAATAAAGCTTGTTGAATTTGTGCTGGTCAGATGAAGTCAGACTGAGCATTGAGAAACTGGTGCAGAAATATATATATTTTTTTTTTCCTGTCTACGCAGGAGCAACATAAGAAGTGTAGAACATTCCAAAGTAATGGAGCAAGCACACTCACAAAATAGTCTGTTTGTGCAGTCCAGTCGCAGTGTGCACTAGGCAGTTTCACTTTTAACATCCCTTTTAAATAATCTTTAATTTACTGCCTGCTTTCCATGAGCAGTAATAGCAGTACGTTAATTGCACCTGGCAAATAGTTGTGACATTTGTGAATTTGTGAATAAGATGCAGTAATTTTCACTGAAATACTATACACTGAAGTGGTACAACTGTTTAGTGAATTTAGCCCTCAGAGTTTTGAGGCACTCATTAGCAAATATTGTATATTTGAAGCACTCTTTGGTAAACTGTGTGCATGTGTTTTTGTAAATCAGAGCAAGAGGAACAAAGACGCTGTGGGGTTTTTTTTGTTTGTTTTGTTTTGTTTTTGTTTTTGTTTTTTGGTGTTGAATTCAGATTTGTTGTATTTATGGTTAAAATATTTCTCTTATCTCTATGAGTAGTCAGTGTTCATTAACTACCTCCGAGAAACAGAATGTGAAAGTCAAACAGCATCTCTGTTAAAGGTTAATTGTTTGCTTTAACCTTCCCTTTAGAGCATTCACACAAATTTGTGGTGGTGGTATTTTCAGGCACCTGTTTGTCGGGGTCCTGACTTTTAAACAGAGCATGTTATTTTCATGCCACAAAGCTACCAGCATCTCTTCCAGACTTACGGAACTGGAACCAGAATATCTGGTCCCCGATTCGGTCTGTGGATGGTGAGAGCTAATAGAATGCTTTATGAAAAAAAACAACAACAAAAAAACAGACAGAACTACAAAGCAGATACAAAAACTGACACAGACTGAGAAGAATTATACAATCATGTCTCATCAATGTCGTCTGCGGAGGAGGACATGTGCTACTTCATAGTTTACGGGTGAAAAGAAAGGTTAAGTCAAGCATTGATGGAAATAGGTGAGACAGACTGTAAATCAACATCATGAGCACTTCTAATAGCTCAGGCAAGCTTTATGCACATGTTAATGGGATATTGCAATGCCTTGTGCTGGAAATGGTCAAACAAAGGATGTCTAGAGAACGTCCGTACGTGTGACGATGGTCCTAGCATGCTAATTCAGCCCAGACAAGACTTTCCCAGGTAACAAAAAAACAACAACAAAAAAACCAGCCTAAGGTAAGGTGACCAGATTTCTGAAATGAAAAACAGGGACATTTCAAGTTCATTGTTCAATAGGTCATTGAAATTTCATGTTACTTATAAAAAAGGGGACGAATTAGATTTTATGTATTTAGACCATGGTGAATGTGGTAATGTGCTGAATTATACACTGTAAGAAATTATTTTTTAACTTAAAAAAGTAAGTAAACTGGTTGCCTTAAAATGTTGAGTTCATTTAAAATAAAATTTGATAATAAAATAAATAATAATTTGAATAAAACTTTCTAGTAAACTAGAAATGAGTGGAATTAAATATTTTTTATTTATTTTTTACATTATATCAGTGCACTGACATTGTGCCATTAGTTTACTCAATAAAAACAGATTCTTATGTTATCTGAAGAAATTAGTAAATCTAAGTTGATCTGGCAAAAATATAAAGTTAACAAATCATGGAGATATTTTTTTTTTTACAGTGTGGTATATCATGCTCTATTGAATACGTCATGGTTACTTGTGTAACCTCCGTTCCCTGATGGAGGGAACGAGACATTGTGTTGATGTAGTGACACTAGGGGTCACTCTTGGGAGCCCGAGACACCTCTGGTCTTTGATAAAAGGCCAATGAAAATTGGTGAGTGGTATTTGCATGCCACTCCCCCGGACATACGGGTATAAAAGGAGCTGGTACGCAACCACTCATTCAGGTTTTATGCTGAGGAGCCGAGACAAGGTCCGGCCATTTCAGCGGGTAGTTCAGCGTTGTGGCAGGAGAGACACAACATCTCGTTCCCTCCATCAGGGAATGGAGGTTACACAAGTAACCATGATGTTCCCTATCTGTCACTCACTCGACGTTGTGTCGATGTAGTGACACTATGGGTCCCTATACGAAACGCCACAACTGGCTGAACTCTGTTACGTGAACTGGTGGTGTGTGGTGGGAAGACCACTGTGTGCCTCGTAGCCAGCACACCAGGTTGACATGTAACCTCCCCCAACATGGTTATGAGTGTCGAACGGGCCTTTGGGGACAAGTTGACTACCCAAAAGATAGAGACAGGCTAACCCAGTCATGGCCTCTTTTCCCCTTCTCTTTTTCCACTCCCTAAAAAAGAAGGGGGATTATCCGACTGGGCCACCAGGTCTAGTCGGGCGGTGTCCCTCCCAAGTGGAAGACACTGTGGAGACCACACCTCGCCCAAAGAGAGGGGGGGATATTTAAGTGGAAGAATACGTCACATGGTCTTTCCGACCATGTGGAAAGTCTTCAAGGTAGATCCTACCCAACGGGGGAGGAGTTACTACAAACATGGAGACTGGGGCAGAGAGGCTCTGCCCAAGGAAGACGCAGTTTGCCAACAGGGGAACAAATTAGCGGAAGATATATATCGCATGTGGTTAGCCTTACAGGGAACCACCACATGCGGAGCACCTACCCCAGAACAGGACTCTTAGTTAGCACGTGTACTGGGCCGGCAGCGAGTCAGTCCGAAAACTTGACCTGCCACAGGGCTCGGAGGAAGTCAACCAGGGAACAAAGTTTGTGAACACTACTGGGAATTAATGGCGCACATCTTCAGCTCAAAAGGAGGTGGAAGGTGCTATGTGCAAACGATACACCCGGCCGGCTATCCCAGGCTTATCCGCTTGTATTGCTGCCACTACCTGGGACGAAACTGGTTCCACCCGGAGGTTGTAGAACCTTGCAAAGGTGTTGGGTGTTGCCCAGCCTGCTGCTCTGCAAATGTTTGTTAGAGAGGCACCCCTGGCCAGGGCCCAGGAGGCCGCTACACCCCTGATAGAATGGGCTCGTAGCCCTACTGGGGGCGGCATGTCCTGGGCGTGATATGCTTGGAGACAGCGCTTCCTTTACACTGTGCACCAAAGCAGACAAAGAGCTGCTCAGAGATCCTAAAGCTCTGCATGCGATCCAGTAGATGCGTAAAGCGCGCACTGGACACAGCAATGACAGGGCTGGGTCTGCCTCCTCCTGGGGCAGCGCTTGCAGGTTCACCACCTGGTCCCTAAAAGGGGTGGTGGGAACCTTGGCCACATAGCCCGGTCGGGGTCTCAGGATCACGTGAGAGTAGCCCGGACCGAACACCAAGCACGTTTCACTGACAGAGAACGCTTGCAGGTCTCCTACCCTCTTGATGGAAGTGAGCGCAGTCAGGAGGGCAGTCTTCAAGGAGAGTGCCTTAAGCTCAGCTGACTGCAAGGGCTCAAAGGGGGCTCTCTGTAGACCCTGAAGAACTACAGAGAGGTCCCATGAGGGAACGAGGTGCGGTCTGGAGGAATTCAGCCTCCTGGTGCCTCTTAGGAACCTGATGATCAGGTCATGCTTCCCTAAGGACTTACCGTCGACTGCGTCGTGATGTGCTGCTATGGCGGCAACGTACACCTTCAAGGTGGAAGGGGACAGCCTCCCTTCCAACCTCTCCTGCAGGAAGGAAAGCACTGATCCGACTGTGCATCTCTGGGGGTTTTCCCGTCGGGAAGAATACCACTTAGCGAACAGACGCCACTTAAAGGCATACAGGCGCCTCGTAGAGGGGGCCATAGCCTGAGTGATTGTGTTTACCACCGCAGGTGGTAGACCGCTTAGATCTTCCGCATCCCATCCAGGGGCCAGACATGGAGATTCCAGAGGTCTGGTCACGGGTGCCAGATGGTGCCCTGTCCCTGAGAAAGAAGGTCCTTCCTCAGGGGCATTCGCCGGGGGGGGAGCTGTCACGAGGAGCGTGAGGTCTGAGAACCACGTCTGGGTGGGCCAGTAGGGTGCTACCAGGATGACCTGCTCCTCGTCCTCCCTGACTTTGCACAGGGTCTGTGCAAGTAGGCTCACTGGGGGAAACGCATGTTTGTGCAGGCCAGGGGGCCAGCTGTGTGCCAGCGCGTCTATGCTGAGGGCGGCCTCGGTCAGGGTGTACCAGAGCGGGCAGTAGGAGTATTCTTGGGAGGCGAACAGGTCCACCTGTGCCTGTCCGAATCGACTCCAAATCAACTGGACCACCTAAGGGTGGAGTCTCCACTCTCCCCTGAGGGTAACCTGCCGTGACAGCGCGTCCGCTGTAGTGTTGAGGTTACCCGGGATGTGAGTGGCTCGCAGCGACTTGAAGTGCTGCTGACTCCAGAGGAGGAGACGGCGGGCGAGTTGTGACATACAACGAGAGCGCAGACCGCCTTGGCGGTTGACATATGCTACCGTTGCCGTGTTGTCTGTCCGAACTTACACGTGCTTTCCCTGGATCAACGGCTGAAACCTCCGCAGGGCAAGCAGAATGGCAGTTGATGTGCCAATGCAGTCACGGGCCCGTCCACAGGCCGGCGGCTGCTTGCCTGTTGCAAACAGCACCCCAGCCTGCTTTGGAGGTGTTTGTCGTGACAACGACGTGCCTGGAGACCAGTTCTAGGGGAACACCTGCCCGTAGAAACGAGAGGTCAGTCCAAGGGCTGAAAAGACGGTGACAGACCGGCGTGATGACCACGCGATGTGTCCCATGGTGCCATGCCCATCTCGGGACTCGAGTCTGAAGCCAGTGCTGAAGCGGTCTCATATGCATCAACCCGAGCGGGGTGGCTACCGCTGAGGATGCCATATGCCCCAGGAGCCTCTGAAAATGTTTCAGTGGAACCGCTGTTTTCTGTTTGAACGCCTACAAACAGGCCAGCACCGACTGGGCGTGCTCGTTCATAAGGCGCACTGTCAAAGAGACTGAGTCCAGCTCCAAAAAGAGAAAAGAGATGCTCTGAACCGGGAGGAGCTTGCTCTTTTCCCAGTTGACCCGAAGCCCTAGTCGGCTGAAGTGTGAGAGCACCAAGTCCCTGTGTGCACACAACATGTCCCGAGAGTGAATTATTGATTTTATTTGTTCATCTGCAGGGATTAATTTGACTACTTTTCACCAGCATGTTATAGTTTGTACAGGAATTCCCGCATTATTAAGGCCAAACTTTCAGGAACATTTTACATGGTGCGATACAATCCTGTGGCAAATTCAGAACCTGTTTAAAATACATAACAGTATAACTTTACAACTTAAATAGCTAGTATGTTCCCTAGCTTGCAGCTTATAGCAATAATGATAATTCTCTTCAATTGCCTGTTCCAGTTTTTAATGGCAAAACTGGCCCGACCAAGTATTCCGTAAAGGAGGACGAATGAATTGAAGCTGCTATAGCGAGCAGCCCTTCTGTTGGTCAAAATAAACAGCACCCGGTAGGATTTGCTGCTCTGGCTTTCTTGCAATGTAATGTTTCACTATGAACGCTGTCTTGAACACTGAAAAAACGGGGACATTTCCGGGGACAGCTCCAGTCGGGGACGTCTGGTCACCCTAGCCTAAGGTGGATAGCATAGTCTCCCAGTCTGGCCAAGCTGATTAGGCTGGTCTGTTTTGATAGTTTTAGAGAGGTTTTTGGTACTTATTAACTGGCTAAATACTAGCTTAGCCAGGCTAAGCGCACAGCTAGACAAGCTTACACCAGCTAAAACCTCTCAGGTTGGTTTTAAGTTTTTTTTTTTTTTTTTTTTTTTCAGCAGGGCTTTTCTAAAGTGCATGAGAGATTTGACCAACTGTTACAATTCCATATAGAGACTCATTCCAATAGAGTCTGATGCTAGCATGTTGCTAAGCTAATAATTTTTCCAATCAGAGAAGTATTTATCTGGAACATTTAGTGTATTAGTGTGATAGAATTTAATAGATCAATTTACACTAAATACCACCAATAAAACTAGAAAAATATATAGTTATTTAATTGAGATAATGAAGCGAACTACTTTTAGTTTGTCACTCCCCAACACTGCTCTCCACATTTATCTAGATTTACAGTGAGAGTACATGTCCAGATGAAGGCACAGAGATTAGATGGATTCATGGATTAGGCCGTGGGGTAGAATGTAAACAGTTTGCTTTCCTGGAGTTGGCTGAATTTACTGCCATATTCCCCTCGGAAGGATTGGTGACGCTGGATTTATATCCTGTGCTGTATAATTATGCCTCTCTCTCCCAGCAGGGCCTTCCTCTCTTGATTTGAACAATTTATCTGTCAGAGTGTGAGTACTCCCTCTGTTCCTCCTCTGAGCTCAGCTTCGGCCTTTGCCGTTTGCAGTGTGCGAGCAAGGGATGGATTCTTATTGATTAAGGGGATTTTAAATGAAGGGTAAGCAGTTTTCCCTCCTGTTGTTCTGCCAGTCTATTGATTCAACCAGAGACTGTTTAGCAGAGACAGACATCTTCCAATAAAATAAATGGGAGAGATTGAAACGGCCAACAGATTTAAATAAGGATGTCCCGCTTACAGGTAAAAGAGCCAATCACTTTTAGGTACAGACATCGCCTGTCAGTCAACTCTAGAACATGCATTAGCTGGACCAGCCTGAAAAATTGCATTTTTTAGCAGGATCTGAGCTAAAGAAGCACAATTTATGATACCATCGTTGTCAGTTTTAAAATATATTTAATAATATCAAATATGTTCTTTTGATCACAATCTTCACCAACCGTTTGGAGATTGCGGTCTTTCCTCATTCAAGTTGATATGAGCTGTACTTTAATGCCGCTTGTTTACATTGAAAATAGTTGCCCAGCTTGCCCGGGAGCATTCCAGAGATGCCCACAGAGTGGTCTGACTTGCCTTGAAAGGAACTTTGAGTCAACTCCTCACTGTGAAATATAAGATCTGCCATTCTTCAATACGGTTGATATATATTTTTTTTTAGTGTCCTCCATGCATTTACTGTACTTTGTTGCATCAGGGAGATTTCTCAAAACTGTGCATGGGACAAAGCAAATTTCAGAGAAATTCTTGTCATCAGTTGCGCGTTCATGAATGCTATGAGAGAAGGTAGTTCACAGTGGATGTCAAGATTTTCACTGAAAAACGACAATTTCAGGCTCTACATGAGTGCCCAAAGTGCAGTGCTATGCACTACCACCGTGCACAGCGTCTTATCCAATTTTTGTGACTGCGCAAAGCGCAAGTGGTCATGGGTGGGAGTGTTTGTACTATATGTGGTTGCATGCATGCAAACTGTGGGTGTATTGTATGTAAATGAAGTACCGCAAAGTGCAATTTGCTATTTTCCTGAGAAATATGTCATTGCGCTAAGAAGTTTCAAAAGCAGGTCTTATCTCAACTCAAAGTTTAAACTCTGTTCCTGCATTTGCATTTGGAGATTCCACCAGCAGCTGGTAATATAGTCAATTTCCAAACTCTGAAAATAAAGTGGATTATCAAATTATGTCCATGAAGACCACTGTTATTTATATATTTATGAATATGAAATATTTATGAGATTTATGAGTGCTGTTAAAATAGGGCCCTTCGTATTGTCTCGTTGTATCGTATGTCTTCAGAAGACTTGGAATATGACACAAGAGTTGCATGTACTACTTTTACGTTAATTTTGGGTCCTTTTTTACGTTTTAAAGACTATCAATTGCCATTTTATTGAATAGATGAACCGGAATTTGCATTAAATCTCTAATTTTTTTGTGTTCTGCATAAGAAAGCCATACAGGTTTGAAACAGCATGAGGTTGATTAAATTATGACAGAATTTTCATTTTTGGGTGAACTATTCCTTTAAAAATAATTTCATAATTATATCTTTTTGGACTGGAGATTTTTGCGTTGTGAATAATATACTATGTCTAAATAATGCATTTATTTTACATTTATTTCAAAAGATCAAGAAATGTGGTTTTTAATTATATTGTTACTTTTGTGAAATGAGATCTGCTCATCATGCCGAATGACTCTTGAGATGTTTCTCTGCTCTCAGTTTTTGTAAAGTGCCAATCACACTGGCATAACTTACTCCGTGATTGTGCCCTCATTGTGTTGATTACCCTCTGCCACCCTAAGCCTCTTGCGGCCAGCGTCCATCTCCATCCTTTTCACGAGCACTTGTCAATTCTCTTTTCTCTTAATCAGCACAGGAATGAAAGGAGAGTTAGGCCTTTATAATTCATTTGCCAGTGCTTAACATAATGATGAAAAATATGATCATGTCTGTCTAAAAGCGAAAGTAATTCATTCTCCCTGTGGAGTTTAGGAGAAGATATTGACACAGCGGTTAACATAAGATTGAACGTGTTTTGTATACATCACCCTGATCTCTGTGTTTCTCCCTTATCTTTAAAGCAAGACTGTGGCTTTATTGTTTTAATAAATTGCCTAGATAAAGATGCCAGAGCTGATGGTTGTGCCTCTTTTCTGTTTTGCTGCTGAACTCTTGGACTACATCCACACAGAATTGAAGCAAAATCACATGTTTGTTTTTCTAACATGGTGGGTACTTTCCATTGACTTCTATTGTTTTGTACTGAGCTAATGATATTTTCTTTCCCTTACCCCTTAACCTAACCCTTACAGAAACTTCTCTGCATTTATATATTTTCATTTTCAAAAGACTAAAATAGTATTTTCACTAAGACTATTTTCACTCGTTCTAGTTCCCTATCTGTCACTCACTCAACGTTGTGTCGATGTAGTGACGCTAGGGGTCACTCTTGGGAGCCCGAGACACCTCTGGTCTTTGATAAAAGGCCAATGAAAATTGGCGAGTGGTATTGCAGGTCACTCACCCGGACATACGGGTATAAAAGGAGCTGGTATGCAACCACTCATTCAGATTTTCTCTTCAGAGCCGAACGGTCATGCTCACTGAGCTGAATTCCCACGACTGTTCATTCACCTCTGCTGGATCTGACGGTGCATTTCAGCGGCTTCTCCCCCCTCTGCACTGGTGCACAGCAGAGAATGCCCCTGGGCGCTTCGGCAGAAATAAAAGAGTATATTTCTCTAAAAGAGTATATTTCTCTGAAAGAGTGGCACACACGGAACGTCTTTTTAAAGACGCATCTTTCTAAAGATGCTTTTCCAATTGTGTGTTATTCTTGGTTGCGCTCGTTATCTCTCGCCTTCTGACGGTCACGATCACTGTCTTTCGTCTCTGGGCACTGCTCACGTGGAGACAGCGTTCGTGGATGGTCATGTTCTCATTGAGAGGACATGTCCTTGGCAACGTTGCAGTCGCGGCTTTCCTTCGTAAGAAAGCAAGCCACCCCAGAGGATCCCCGCCTCAGTCCTTTTACCCACAGGTATGAGGCCAGCGCGGCTAGCACTGGGGGTGATTTGGGGACCCCAATGGGACCGTCTCCACCGGGTATCCCCCGCGGACCTCCCATTCCCCAGCATGCTCGTCTGCCCCGATCAGGCTTCCGGACGAGTCCGCCGGCTTGTCTCATGGCGAGTTCGACCTCTTATTCGGAGCCCGCGAATGTGATGAGCTCTCGAGCGCAGCATCGGAGAGCGGGCTCGTCCAGTTGGAAGCCTCAGCTGGGCTCCTCCCTTCGGGGATGATTGCCCAGTCACAGGCTGACGCAAAGATGACGACATGCTTTCCCGGGCAGCCGCGAGCGTCAGCTAGAGTGGAACCCTCTGCTCTTCCCTGAACCCTCGCAGCTCGGTGAATGCTTCCTAGGCTCGCGGCGCCGCTCAAAGCCACGCCCCACCCCCATTCCTTTCTTCCTGAAAGTGCATGAAGAGCTGACAAGGTCACGGGAGGCACTTTTTACTGCCCAGTCCCGATCTTTTCAGCTTCCCCGCCCTCACTACCCTCGATGGTGGGGCAGCCAAGGGCTATTCAGCAATCCCCTGGTGGATAAAGGTGCTCGCGGTGCACCTATGCCCGCAGAGCGCCACCACCTGGCGCGGGTGCCCAAAGCCCCCGTCCAAGGCCTGTAGGTTTACGTCGTCTCTGACGGCCATGGCCTACAGTGCCGCTAGACAAGCCGCCTCCGCCCTGCATGCCATGGCTCTCCTGCAAGTCCGCCAAGGCGCTAAAGTAACTGCACAAGGGTAGTTCCGCCCCAGGATTGATGCAGGAACTGCGCTCAGTGACCAACCTCGCTCTCCAAGTGACGGAGGTCACGGCGCAGTCTCTCGGGCGGACGATGGCCACACTAGTGGTCCAGGAGCGCCACCTTTGGCTCAACCTGGTCGAGATGGGCGAGGCGGCCATGACACGGTTCCTTGCTGCCCCCATTTCACAGGCGGGCCTATTTGGTGACACCGTCGAGGACTTTGCCCAGCAGTTCTCAATGGTGGAGCAGTAGATAGATGCTAGCCAGCATATCCTGACCCAGCACGGCTCAAGATCCCGCACCCCATCTACTCATCGCCAAGGGTGTCCCCCTGCGGTGACTGCACTGGCTCCGCTGCAGCCCGCCCCTTCGGCCCGGCCCCGGAGTGGAGCCAACCGCAGGAAGCAGACGCCACCCGTTTCGCGGCCGCCCAGAACTCATAAAAGGCTTCAGAGCGCCCTTGAGAAGGGCGACCCAGGGACAACGAAACCTGCTGCTCTGGAGCTGGTAAGCAGATCTCTCCATCTTTTTGTTACCTTTTGCATTTAATTGTGCTGCATGCCCAAGTGGCTGCAGTACTCAAGAGCTCAGCAAGAGTGGTTTCCTTGTCCCTGGGTCACGTATCCGGTGTGCACGGCCATCATTACGACCACCGTCCACCACTCTATTTGACAGGTTTGGCGCTCCAGTGGCGGTCTCCCGCCCCTGAGCGCCCAGCTGTGGCACAAATCCACCCCTGATGTGACAGTCTCCACGGGTCACGAGGACAGGCCTCTTCCTCCCCCATCCCAGGCTGTTCCGGGGGTGGTCACAAGGAGCCAGGTAAGTGCTTCGATGTCCTTAGACTCAGCACGGCCATGACGTGGTGTGGCACCTCGAGCTCTGCCCCGCCGCGAGGCCCCACTTGCCGCTACATCCGATGACGTTGTCCCTTTGGTCCCCCTTGCACGGAACTTGGACGCATGGCTTGCACTTTCCCGTCCGTCGTGAGGTCTGGTCCGGACCATCCGACTCGTTGTGCGCACACAGGGACCTGGTGCTCTCACACCTCAGCCGACTAGGGCTTCAGGTCAACTGGGAAAAGAGCAAGCTCCTCCCGGTTCAGAGCATCTCTTTTCTCGGATTGGAGTTGGACTCAGTCTCCTTGACGGCGCGCCTTACGAACGAGCGCACCCAGTCGGTGCTGGCCTGTTTGAAGGCATTCAAACAGAGAAAAGCAGTTCCACTGAAACCTTTTCAGAGGCTCCTGGGGCATATGGCGTCCTCGGCGGTGGCCACCCCGCTCGGGTTGATGCATATGAGGCCGCTTCAGCACTGGCTCCAGACTCGAGTCCCGAGATGGGCATGGTGCCACGGGACACATCGCGTGGCCATCACGCCGGTCTGTCACTGTCTTTTCAGCCCTTGGACCGACCTCTCGTTTCTACGAGCAGGTGTTCCTTTAGAACTGGTCTCCAGGCACGTCGTGGTCACGAAAGACGCCTCCAAAACAGGCTGGGGCGATGTTTGGAATGGGCACGCAGCTGCCGGCCTCTGGACGGGTCCGCGACTGCATCGGCACATCAACTGCCTCGAGTTGTTGGCAATTCTGCTCGCCCTGCGGAGGTTTCGGCCATTGATCCAGGGCAAGCACGTGTTAGTTCAGACAGCACGACAACGGTAGCAAATGTCAACCGCCAAGGCGGTCTGCACTCTTGTTGTATGTCACAACTCGCCCGCCGTCTCCTCCTCTGGAGTCAGCAGCACTTTAAGTCGCTGCAAGCCACTCACATCCCGGGCAACCTCAACACTACAGCGGACACGCTGTCACGACAGGTTACCCTCAGGGAAGAGTGGAGACTCCACCCTCAGGTGGTCCAGCTGACTTGGAGTCGATTCAACAGGCACAGATGCACCTGTTCGCCTCCCAAGAGTCCTCCCCACTGCCTGCTCTGGTATGCCCTGACCGAGACACCCTCGGCATAGACGCGCTGGCACACAGCTGGCCCCCTGGCATGCGCAAATATGCATTTTCCCCCAGTGAGCCTTCTTGCACAGACCCTGCGCAAGGTCAAGGAGGACGAGGAGAAGGTCGTCCTAGTAGCACCCTACTGGCCTGCCCAGACGTGGTTCTCGGACCTCACACTCCTCGCGACAGTCCCCCCCCCGGCGAATTTCACCTGCGGTGGTAGACACGATCACTCAGGCTAGGGCCCCTCTACGAGCCGCCTGTATGCCTTTAAGTGGCGTCTGTTCGCTATGTGGTGATCTTCCCATCGGGAAGACCCCCAGAGATGCGCAGTCGGATCAGTGCTTTCCTTCCTGCAGGAGAGGTTGGAAGGGAGGTTGTCCCCTTCCACCTTGAAGGTGTACGTTGCCGCCATAGCAGCACACCATGACGCAGTTGACGGTAAGTCCTTAGGGAAGCACGACCTGATCATCAGGTTCCTAAGAGGCACCAGGGGGCTGAATCCCTCCAGACCGTGCCTCGTTCCCTCATGGGACCTCTCTGTAGTTCTTCAGGGTCTACAGAGAGCCCCCTTTGAGCCGTTGCAGTCAGCTGAGCTTAAGGCACTCTCCTTGAAGACTGCCCTCCTGACTGCGCTCACTTCCATCAAGAGGGTAGGTGACCTGCAGGTGTTCTCTGTCAGTGAAACGTGCCTGGAGTTTGGTCCGGGATACTCTCATGTGATCCCGAGACCCCGACCGGGCTATGTGCCCAAGGTTCCCACCACCCCTTTTAGGGACCAGGTGGTGAACCTGCAAGCGCTGCCCCAGGAGGAGGCAGACCCAGCCCTGTTGTTGCTGTGTCTGGTGCGCACTTTATGCATCTATATGGATCGCACGCAGAGCTTTAGAATCTCTGAGCAGCTTTTTGTCTGCTTTGGTGCACAGCGGAAAGGAAGCGCTGTCTCCAAACAGAGGATCGCCCACTGGCTCATTGACACCATAACTATGGCATATGTCGCCCAGGACATGCCGCCCCCGGTAGGGCTACAAGCTCACTCTACCAGGGGTGTAGCGGCTCCCTGGGCCCTGGCCATGGGTGCCTCTCTAACAGACATTTGCAGAGCAGCGGGCTGGGCAACACCCAACACCTGTGCAAGGTTCTACAACCTCCGGGTGGAACCGGTTTCGTTCCAGGTTGTGGCACGCAACACAAGCGGATAAGCCTGGGATAGCTGGCCGGGTGTATCGCTTGCACATAGCGCCTTCCACCTCCCTTGGAGCTAAAGACGTGTGGCATCAGTTCCCAGTAGTGTTCACAAACTTTTCCCTGGTTGACTTCCTCCAAGCCCTGTGGCAGTCGAGTTTTCGGAGAGACTCGCTGCCGGCCCAGTACACGTGCGAACTAAGAGTCCTGTTCTGGTGTTGGTGCTCCGCATGTGGCGGTTCCCTGTAAGGCTAACCCCATGCGATATATATCTTCCGCTAATTTCTTTCCCTGTTGCCAAACTGCGTCTTCCTTGGGCAGAGCCCCTCTGCCCTTGTCTCCATGTTTGTAGTAACTCCTCCCCCATTGGGCAGGATCTACCTTGAAGACTCTCCACATGGTTGGAAAGACCATGTGACGTATTTTTCCACTTAAATATCCCCCCCTCTCTTTGGGCGAGGTGTGGTCTCCGCGGTGTCTTCCCCTTGGGAGGGACACCCCCTGACTAGACCTGGCAGCCCAGTCGGATAATCCCCCTTCTTTTTTAGGGAGTGGAAAAAAAGAAGGGGAAAAGAGGCCACGAATGGGTTAAGCCTGTCTCTATCTTTTGGGTAGTCGACTTGTCCCCAAAAAGGGCCGTTCGACACTCATAACTATGTTGGGGGAGGTTACGTGTCGACCTGGTGTGCTGGCTATGAGGCACACAGTAGTCTGCCAACCACACACCGCCAGTTCACGTAACACAGTTCAGCCAATTGTGGCATTTCGTATAGGGACCCCTAGTGTCACTACATCGAGTGAGTGACAGATAGGGAACGTCATGGTTACTTGTGTAACCTCCGTTCACTGATGGAGGGAATGAGACGTTGTGTCCCTCCTGCCACAACGCTGAACTACCCGCTGAAATGGCCAGACCTTATATCGGCTCCTCAGCATAAAACCTGAATGAGTGGTTGCATACCAGCTCCTTTTATTCCCGTATGTCCGGGGGAGTGGCATGCAAATACCACTTGCCAATTTTCATTGGCCTTTTATCAAAGACCAGAGGTGTCTCAGGCTCCTAAGAGTGACCCCTAGTGTCACTACATCTACACAACGTCTCGTTCCCTCCATCAGGGAATGGAGGTTACACAAGTAACCATGATGTTTTTTTTATTTAGTATGTATATTAAGCCGTTTTCCTGGTACTGACCATTTGCTGTACAAAATTAGGGTGATTTCCAGTTTTGCAACACTTGTAGGGACATTTTGGGACAGTGTAGGCAAAACCTGACATTTACCTAGCTAAATGAGGACATACTGTAGACTAATTTCATTTTTATCTGACGTTAATTTTGAATACTACCAACTAACTATCCCTAACCCTACCCCACAAAGAAAACTTTTTGCATTTTTTAGAATGAAAAAAAAAGAAAATATTGTTTATTATTTATAAATCATTTCCCAAAAATTGAGGACATCCGCAGTCCAATTTAGCTAACTTTTAGGGGAAAATTTGTCTCAAAAGTATATCTAAGAAGAAATGTCAGAGACAGTTGTTTAGTCTGTCAAGCCCTCTTCAATTCTTAATCAGTGAGTGTGACGGACCTCCAAGAGAAGAGGGTGAAATTTCAGCAAAAACAACATAGTTTCATGACAACTCATAATTCGCATGAGATTGTGAAATCGTAAGATATCGTATGATTTGGCTTTAATTTCCATCAGCAAATCAACAAACAGGCAAAATATTTCAGCTATAACCTCCTATCGAACACTTTATTTTAAGAAAGGAAACTTCTTTGAACAAATTTTGTTACTCATTCCATATTTATTTATACATTTCTAATGACTGATATATGTCAGTATCGTGTAATACGCTTCCCTCATCTCTTCTGTGGTACACAACTTATTTTCCTAATTAAATCATGGTGAGGTTTAGGGTTTGTGTATGGGGGTTATACTTTATGGTTAGGTTTGGGGTTTGGGTAAGGGGTTAAACTTATAAAAAAAAAAAAGAAGAATGTTAGTTCAAAACCCCAATGTTTCTCTATTTTCCATGGTACACAATAGTGATTTTCCTATTAAAATCATCGTCAGTTTTAGGTTATGGTTAAGGGGTTAAACTTAAGAAAAATCACTATAACATAATTTGTTGGTGCGTTTATTTTTCTCAGTGGGAGTCGCATGTTTTTGCACGAGCCAACTCGTACAATTTTGCCCTCTTGTATTATATATATATATATATATATATATATATATATATATATATATCATATATATATATATATATATGTATATATATATATTTTATTTTAACCCCTTTTCTCCCAATTTGGAATGCCCAATTCCCACTACTTAGTAGGTCCTCATGGTGGCGCGGTTACTCACCTCAATCCGGGTGGCGGAGGACAAGGCTCAGTTGCCTCCGCTTCTGAGACTGTCAATTTGCG
This sequence comes from Myxocyprinus asiaticus, assembly GCF_019703515.2. Lineage (NCBI taxonomy): Eukaryota > Metazoa > Chordata > Actinopteri > Cypriniformes > Catostomidae > Myxocyprinus > Myxocyprinus asiaticus. Next base: position 8,608,039 of record NC_059359.1, read on the forward strand.
CATCTTATCACGTGGCTCGTTGTGCATGACACCACGGAGGCTCTGCATGTGGAGGCTCATGCTACTCTCCGTGATCCACGCACAACTTATAACGTGCCCCATTCAGAGCAAGAACCCCTAATTGTGAATACGAGGAGGTTACCCCATGTGACTCTATCATCCCTAGCAACTGGGCCAATTTGGTTGCTTGGTAGACTTGGCTGGACTCTTGTACTATTATTAAGACTTGTCATGAGACTTGTCATGAAAGTGTGGCATCTCTTATTAAAATCAAGTCATTTCAAGTCAAGTAGTGGGACTCTGCCTTAATCAAAACCGATTTAGTTAGCGACTTTCCAGGTCTTCCTAACCTTTAAACTGAATATCTAGAGAGGCTGTAGTCCTCTAAAAGGGTACCACATGCAGTGACCAGTTCTTTGTGATGTAGAAGTTAAATCAGAGCAGCACTGCGGACAGCAGTCATGTGTTAGTAGCTAGTAGTCTCTTCTTTGCTATATATCTTCAGCAGAAACAGCAGTGGGCAGATAGTCATGAAGGAGGGGGAGTAAGAAATGGTTGGCCAGGATAAAGGCATGAGTCCTGTCCCCCGGGCTGATCCATCATCCATCGCCCCCTGTTTCCTGCACTGTTGTCACAGACACACTGATGTCCACACGATCAGACACTAGGGCTATGTTCCACAACCTAGTGCGTCATAGGTGCACTTGATGCAAAGTCTGTTCCAAAATGTAGGCAGCATAATTGTGCTGTCTTTTGAGGTCACTTCTGCACAAATCCATTTTCGTTTAAAAGTTTCCTAAAGTTATTGTTTTCAAAAGTATGCAATAATGGAAAGTGTTTTTGAAACGCTCAAGTTTCAGTGGAGAAAATGCTGTTCTAGTGTGGATGAGAGGCTTAAATGGAGCTAAATCAATGCGTTCTCAAAAGAAAGCATATTAGTGTGGATGTGGTTTAGGTCTTCTGAGTTACCTGTAATTTTTTACTGTAACTCAACTGGTAGAGAATGGCGCTAGCAACAGCAAGGTCATGGGTTTGATTCCCAGGAAACACATATACTGACTAAATTTTTACCTTGAATACACTGTACGTTGCTTTGGATTTAAGTAAATGCTAAATATGTAAATGTGCCTTCTTTTGGCCAAATTCAAAGGCAGTATTGCATACTGTATATCCTTTACAAGACAAGGCAAATCCATGATACATTGCTAAGAATTATGGATGAAGCCAAGTAAATATCGATAGTAAACACATAAATATATTATAAATATATTTAGCAATTCATAATTGTCCATTGGCACTTTTTGAGCTGAACTGAACAGGTGTTTTCAATTCATTCCTATTGGGAGTTGAGCACCACACTCGCACTGGGGATTGTGGGATTAACAGCGGAGCAGATCAAGCGAAAGGAATGGCCGAGGGTGTCAAAAAAAGTAGAGATGCTAGATGTTATGCAAATTAAAAGTTGAAAACGCCAGGCGCAGCCAATCACTATGAGCTGAAGCGGTGACGTTATTCATAAGCGCCTCAAAATATGCTTTTAATGCTAGAGTTTCTCCTGGATTTAGTGCTTTAGTCACATTATTATGTTCAGTTCAGACTTCAAACAGACTTTTTACATTTTCATGAGAGAGCTAATTCTAAGCGCAATTTTCGTGCCAGCGCAAAATGCACGTGGGTATAGGTGGGAGTGTTTGCGCTATCTTTGGGTGTATGCATGCAAACTGGGGGTGTATTGTACGTAAATGAAGTAGCACAAAAATGAGCAATTTGCTCATTTCCTGAGAAATGGGTCATTGCGCTAAAACGTTTCAAAAGCCTGAGTCTAAACTCATTTCCTGCATTTGTAGTTTGGAGATTCCACCAGCAGGTGGTAATGAAGTTCATGTTCAAACAAAATATAGTGGCACATCAAATTATGTCTAGAGGATCACTGTTGACACTGTTTATGATACAAATATTTATGAGATTTATATTAAACTTCTTTAGGTCATGGTTTATTTTTCAATAACTTTTATTATGTTTATATTTACAATTGTATTTATGATTTAATTTGTATTGCTATTTTTCCACCTGTTCTCATTGAGTGATTTAAGTCATTGCAAAAAGGGCCGGTGGAAGTTGGAGAAAGTAAAATGTTTAGATTTTGTATGATTTGTTTTTTTTTTTACCACTTTTTTTTTTTCGTTTGAAGTGTAATTTGAATTTAGAAATAATTTTGGTTTCATTTTTTCTTGTTTTAATAAATAAATGTAAAAAAAAATAATCAAAATCGACATTCAACAAGGACGCAGTTAATGCACAAAAGAACGTGAGTCCATATTTCTATTCTTCTAATTCATTGCATACTGTCCATTTACACTATCAACTACTTATGAATGTGCTGTCTCTTGTTTGTATCACTGGTGCTTTACGGGGAATGGGGACTATATAATAGCATGCAGACGGTGGTGGAGTAGATCCTCAGAATCAAATTGCACTTGACCCAGCCCATCAGCGCTTCACATGCGTAATTTTGCCAAACCCACCTGCTCCTAGACTTAGCGCATGTTTGCACGAAAATACCAAAACTTCCTGGCCGTGCACATTGACTTTGCATGTATGACTTATGGCATAGCGCTTAAAATAGGGTGCTTGCTATTTAGACGCATTGTACCTGACCAATTAGAGACAGCGTTTGGGCAACTAAGCCCCACACATTTTTCATTACCATTCTAACCACTTATTCTATTTCTGCAAAATATCAGGTTGATGAGCCAAGAAGCCAACTTTTCAGAATCACAATGCTCTTTCCCAGCAGGTGGCTGTTTGTTCATGTGTGTGTCCCACTCTTCTAAACCCTTCTACAGATTTCTGAAGCTAAACCTTTCTGTAGACTCTGAAATGAGGACAGATATGACATAATACCAACTACAGAAAAAAATGAACACAATTCAGCATGACGAGAGGCTTATCCGCTAAAAATAGCTCCGTCTCCCTGATGCGATTTTCTTTCTTTGTACAGGGATTTTCCCCCCACAAATGCCATCAGGAAATGCCTGTTGTTAAAGCTGCCTGCCACCCCCTCGTGTATGGAACTGTACACATGTGACCGCCTATGACTCCTTCACATGGTGAGAGTCTAACGGATGATTGATTGATGAGACAAGAATCTAGCGAAAATATTGGTTGCTGTCATAGGCCACAGATCCAGCGTGGCCAGTACTGTCCTTTGGTATGAATGTGTCAAATGGCAGTCAACATTGTTTCATGGTAGGCTACGCAACCGATCATGAAGATCTACCACTGATTCAATTGAATGTTTATTTTTTTAAGTCATGTGTGACACAAATGATTTCAAACATCATCACTCTCTTGAAGCAAACTCTCTCGAATTAGACTAAATAGGAGTTGCGTCAAGTGTTTATATCTGCAAATTTTTTATTGATCAGGGGGATGTTTGTTTTGTTGGGAATATATTTTGTTATAATTGTAGTTACTGTCATTAGTGTATTTTAATTGAAGTATAAGAGCCTTACAATGTCACATTTTTAAACTCCACTCTGTTTACTATAGTCAATTTAAAGGCAGTATAAATTGTGGTGTATAAATGTTTTTGCTCAAATATACTGTAAGTCTTGTAATTATCACCCTGACCTTCAGTATTCAGAATGCGTGACTGCTGTGAGGAGAGTCAAGCGAATGATTGGTTGCCGTGACAAGAGTCTCGTAGATGATTGGTCACTGGCATGAGAGTCTAGGATGTTTGGTCGCTGTAACAAGAGTCTAGTGGATGTTTAATTGTCTAGATGGCAGTCAGAATTAGATGAAAGTTGTGTGTAACTTCAGGCTTTGGTCCTCACAGCAATGGCTTAACAACCACTATGATCAGTTGAGCAGAGGAAGTAAAATAGCATACAATTTAAAAAAATTAAAAAACCACTCCGGTCTGCTCCCACAGGAGCTGATTGGGGGAAATGACTCAGGCCTCTCATGACTGCACAGATTTGAGCTAATGGACCCTTCTGAGCTGAGATCAGAGTGGGGAGGTGGTTTTGGGTTGGTTTGTTGCCCATACAGAGTTGTGGGACTATTATACACTCATGCCTCTAGTGAAATGATTCAAACTCTTCTAAGATGCTGTTCTGGGACAGGCTGAATCATCTGCCTTTTACCTTGTGAATATTCATGTGTTTCTGTGCAGTTTGGACAACGTAATCATCTGTTAGACAGTGCTGTCAGTGTGCAGAGAGAGAAAGTAGTACTTTTGTCTTTGAGACCATCACGTCTTGGCTTCCACTTGACTGCAATCACATACCTGATAACATATTATCCACCTGCATGAAACCGTTCCACCTGTGTGTTGTGCCTCAAAGGGAGAAGTGTGTAATTTCTGCTCTAAACTGCACCAAAACATCTCTCTCTCTCTCTCTCTCTCTCTCTCTCTCTCTCTCTCATATGAGAGAGAGAGAGAGAGAGAGAGAGATGATATTAGAGAGAGAGATGTTAGAGATTATATTGTTCAGCTACTGTATTGCTTTTTGACAATTTTTATATGTAGCTTAATATTTTCAGTTAGAGGAACCATTATTTTGACTAATCGGACATTATTGCCAAGTAGATTCAAAATAATTAATGCAAAAGGTCAAATACAGTTAAAATCTAGTTAAAAATAAGAGACATTTCCACAGTGTTTCGCTAAATGAAAATAAGAATGATATTTAATAGTTTTTATTTATATGCACTAGGGCTGGGTATTGATACAGATTTCCCGATTCATAAGCTTTCGACTGGATTTCGATATCGATTCATATGGGTATATTTCAGTTATAATGTCCCTTTTGATTACATATGAAAGATACTCTCTCCCAACTAATGCTGTTAATTATACAGGGGCCTTCTAACTAGGTATGTTACGAAAATATTGATTTTTACTAACATTTTGGTCACATTTTGGCTTTTTTAAAATCGATAAATCCATGTATTCAATAAATAAAGATAAATAAATAAGATACTATATGTCATGTATTATTTTAGTTACATGTTTATTATTTAATTGCATAATTTATACTCTTTACAAGTATTTACATTGATTTTTTGAACATGTGTTAAAAAACAGTACTGTCTCTTTAAGAAAACCTGCATTTCTGTAAAGAGCGACTGTAAATAAAGAGCGTCAAGTTAACAAGAGAGGACTCGAATAGCTATATCTCATCTGTGCCGTGCATGATTAGAATTAAATGTTTATTTTTTGTTGTTATTGATCAACAATGGACTGTAGAGAACAGAAAGTGTATTTAAAGAGACATTATTCAATGACAAATGGGTTGCGTGGATCTTGTCTTTGGACACGCATTACATGGAACAACTTTTACTCTCAACACGCAGTGAAAGGATCTCACTGCTGAATATTCCACCACTATACTACACAATTACTGGTGAGTGAAATGTAAACATTTACCTGCTAGTTGCAAAATATATACATTTAAGTCGCATAATGCGAAATTTGGTGTAAATGCGAGTAATTGCCTCTCATCGTAGTGGAGGGTTGTGCAAAGAGTAAAAGATCGATCTTGCGATTTAAGAATCGATATCGTTCAAATGAAGATTGCCATGCAATGGAAAATCTATATTTTTACCCACCCCTACTATGCACCTATACAGTATATTACAACATGGTCATAAATAGCTATATTTACACTGTAAAAAGAAATCATGTTAAAAACACTAAATTACTGTCAGTTGTGGTTGGCAGCATTCTACTGTATACAACTGTAATTAAGCAAATTCCAGCATGCACTGTGGCATAAAGAAATTACATAGATTTTTTTTTATTTTTTTTTTTGCTAGTTTATTTTGCTGTTGTAGTTGCTTGATTTTTTTTTTAATGTTTATCTAAAAGAGTTTTGTATGCTGAGTGTTCATTTGTGTGTATTGTTGACAACTTATAAGTTCTCCAGAAACAACAAACACTCATTGCAGAACTCTCTTTTAATGCTGACAATTATATGATTTATGTACTGTATAATGACATACACTATTGCCAAATATAGTGGCATTTGCAAGTTATGATCAGACTAGCAGTCTGATGTTACATTTTGCTTTTTGTCCTCCAAGTAACACAGTGCAACCAATAGCGTTTTACCAAAACACAATTACACTGGACAGAAGAACATTAAATAATAATTAAAGAAGGTCCAAGGTGCCAGCCCAAGGGAACATTGATCATTTATAATGAACTATTTATAGCAAAACAACAACACTAACTAGCGCTAAGAACTCTATTCTGAATAAAGACTTTTGTACATGTCCCTATAAAGCCCCAGTGTATTGCCCAAGCATACATACTTTACATTGTTCAAGTGCAAGGGCGTATGTGTATTTTACCATTTGTAGGATCCCACAAAGTAGTGCAATGCTGTTTTTTAAAGTCAGTATGTTAAAACTTGTCAATATTTTGAAGAAAATAATTCTTTATTAATTGCATTCAGACAAGTGAAGTCCGCAGGGTGGCAGGATTGGATCTAGGATTGGTGTCAACAGCATGAACACTATAATATGCCACAGGTTTTTTACACTTTTGGGATTTCAACTATATAGTTCAAAACGTCACTAGCTTTCGCCAAGATGAAACTAGGATTTTTAATATACATTTTCTTAAAATGCTTTGCAAATAACAGCTATTTACTATAAAACTAGTCACTTCACAATGAGCCTGCTCTCCATCTCCCAGAATGCAACATTTTTGACAGCAAACTGTTGTTTTTACAGTGTTCCTACATATGCAGTTTGCTAAAACATTTCAAATCATATGGAATGACTCACAGGGACTCTTCAGTGGACATTTTTGATTGATGCAAACTAATAATTGAATTAGTGTTTCAGTAAATGGACAGTTTGAAAGAACTGATTTATGAAAATGAATTTAATGCTATCGACATTTTTGCTACTAAGGCTTTAGCCAAGATACTGTTAAAGTAATGCAATGTATTGCCAACAACATAATATTAAATATATTACAAATATTTGATACAATACCAGTCCTACCATAAAGAATTGCAAAAATAACGAGCATTTCCAAATAAATTTCACAAACACTTTTACCACCCCTTTCCAAACAAGTAGTCCAACCCCAAACTCATGCCATTGATTAAGCCAGACATTGGCATGTCCGACAGAGCATTGTTTTGACAGTGTCACAGAGCCACTGTGTTTATTCAGGAAGTAAACCTACAAATGGCTTACTTATAGTTGTCTTTGCACGTTCCTTTGAGATAGGAGAATGTATTATAATATCTAAAAAATGACACATCACATTTACAGAAATGAGTGACTCAAGAATTGAACGTCATACGCTGGAGTTTTATCTCTAGATCCACAATTCTTCATCTGCACCACATTTTGAGGCTTAAATAACATTTTACTTTATCATACCACAAATACAGCTGCTATGCGAGAGACAGTCTGTCTGGCATAATCTGATTGTATTTAGTGCTCATTCATTACAGCAGCAGAGCTTCACTGCACTTCTCTATTAGGTGCATCTGCCCAGCCGCAGTCAGTTTGTGCTCCATTTGTGTCTGTCTAATTGGGCCTGTAAACTGTGAAAAGCTCAGGGTAATGTGCAGATGTTCGCCCTTGTGTTGTTGTGGTGTGCATGTGTATGTACCTTGTGTGTGGACACATTCACAGTGGAAATGGGAGTTCTGGTGATAGTTAAGTAATAAGATCTGTCTCTACTGAGAGTAAGGTATTATGTCATGTTAGATGGAACTAGAGTATTTCTCCAGCATTTCGTTCACTTAAAGGTGAAGTGTGTAACTTTTTCTATATTAAAACACTTGTCCTATTCCAGCTTAATATGCAGAGACAATTATAAAGTGAGTAAGCCATTTGTACATTGATTTCCTTGAAAACTGTAAACACTAAGCTTCTGTGGTGCTATAAAAATTGCTATGTTTGTTTGAGCCCAGCCCAACACAGCAATATTGACTCAACCAATGGCATGAGTTTGTGGCGGAAATATATGATTGTCCGATCAGGGACAGAACTGGGAGGTATTCATTGCAATTCCATTTGGTGGTGCTAGTGGCGCAGAAATTATACACTTCAGTTTTAAGGCAAGATACTACAGGCACAATTATTTTTTTGTCTTTTACCACAGTGGCGTAGCCACGTGTGTGCCAGGGCGTGCAAATGCCACCCAAAATGTCAGCTTGCACACTCAAATGAAATAAAGATTTTTTTATTTGTTTTTTATTGTTTTGTTTTTGATGATTAATAATAGGAGAGGTGTAAAAATGCATCCATTTGAAGATGAACATTCGACACATTGATTATGTAATTTAATAATACATTATAATGACTATAATAATACTTGATTTGTTGCAGAGTCCCTCTCAAATTACATGCGCGTTCTCGCAACAGGCAAGGAGTGCATGACTGAGGAAAGAAGAGCGTTTGTTTTCTTTGGCATTATTCGAAACTGCGAATAGTGCATTTCTACAATGGCATTGCATTGGTAACTTTTGCTCTTGCGTGATGCTGCATCTTCGCCGCTGTAGTAGGTGGACACTCTATGGAAACTGTCCTGCTGTCTGTTACTGAAGATCTGACTGGCAAACTGGCAAAGGCTGCATCCAAATCATCTGCTCTCATTATGCTTTACTGTCTTCTGCTTTTGACACCGTAAACCACGACATTTCTACTGTCAACCCTCACGGCAAAGGGCAACACAGGAACCGTGCCCAGCTGGTTCGAGTCTTACCTCACAGGAAGGTCTTTTAGGGTGTCTTGGAGGGAAGCATTGTCTTAATCTCATTAGCTAACTACTGGGGTACCTCAGGGTTTAGTGCTTGGACCTCTCCTCTTCTCCATATGTCATCATTGGGATCTGCCATTCATGCATATGGCTTTTCCAATTATTGCTATGCCGATGACACAACTCTACCTCTCATTACAGCCTGACAATCCTACAGTAGCTGCACGGATCTCAGCTTGCCTGAGAACCATTTTGGATTGGACGAAAGAACACCACCTCCAACTCAACTCTGCAAAAACAGAGCTTCTCGTGGTTCCAGCGAGCCTAGAAGTTCATCACAATTGCACCATTCAGCTAGACTCATACACCATCCAGAACAGCCAGAAATCTTGGTGTTGTGTTCGACGATCAGTTGAACTTCACGGACCACATTGCAAGAACTGTCCGAACTTGCAGATTTGCTTTGTACAACATCAAGAAGATCAGACCCTTCCTATCTGTGTCCAGGCCCTTGTTTTATCCAGACTGGACTACTGCAGTGCATTTCTGACAGGCCTTCCTGCATGTACAATCAAAACTCTGCAACTGATCCAGAACACGGTGGCGTGATTGGTTTTCAACAAGCCCAAGAGAGCGCACGTCGTGCCTCACTTCATTGAACTGGCTGCCAATGGTTTCTCGCATTAAGTTCAAGGCATCGATGCTTGCTTCGAGCAATTTTGTATTGTATTACAGCATGTTGCTTCCTACTGTCTCCTTTAGGATGAATCGCTTCTATTTATTCTCCTCATTTGTAAGTCGATTTGGATAAACGTGTCTACTAAATGCATAAATGTAAATGTGTCAGCTCAACACAAATGTTACTGAGTGAAACTGTAGTACTGGACTTTGTGTCCATATGAGCAAAATAACTTAGTTGTTTTTTTTTTTCTTAAATACAATAAATGCATAATACACTTGAAAAGGTAGGCTACTGTAACGCTCTTTTACCTGATGATTTGTTCATAATGTGTTACACCATTATACACCATTAAGTGCATGCTTGATTTAATGAATAGCCATTATCGGCCTATGTAGGTGATCGATTTCATTTATAGTTCAATTATTCGTACAGTGGGCTAAATGTTCCCATTAGATGATATGCAGGCAAATCTGTTACACATAATCAACGGTCTACATATCATCTGTTTGTTATTTTGCATAATCAGACATTGTTATCCCTTATTCATATTGGCTCAATGATTAATGTAACATTAGTGTTATTTTTTTCTGTTTATATTTGCAGTCTCAAATAAACTAAATGTCCCTGTACTCCCTAAATGTAAAGGACACACTTTATGTTAGGTGTCTTGAACCACTATGTACTTAAGCATCTGATTCAATGTACTTATTATGTACAAACGTGTTGCATTGTACATACATTTAAAGAACCTGCATTTAATTACATCTGTAGTTACACTGTAAACCCTAACATTACCCTTACCCCTAACCCTAACCCTAACCCTAACCCTACTCCTAAACCTAGCCACACCTCAACCTCAGTAGCAGCAAATGTGAATTTTGTGTGAATTTTGCAGAAGAATATGTATTTACACAATAAATACATTGTATTGTATGTATTTTAATGTTATTACATGGTAGTTAAAGACAACTAATATAAAGTGGGACCAATATAAAGAATGTTCAATGAAGATTTTGAATCTTCTGACTGCTGTTCTTCTGTTTCACAATGCATCACATATTAATTTCATAACCAAAATTACGATTTTTAACTGGTGAATGTAACACCGTGTGTATTTTAGTCAATATACCGTCCAAATTGCCCTTCCATGTACATTTGGTGTCTTTAGCATATTTTGGAAAATAATTATAAATCGTTCCAAAATAGTAATCGAATCCATTAGTGACAGATTTCAAGATATACCAAATATAAGCTTAATTTGTGGATACAGTAACGGGCATATCTTCTCCATTGACAAAAGTATTAACACATGGCTGAAAAATATTTTAGAGCTAAAAAAGACATTAATGCAGAGGTACATGTCACTTTATTGTGCCTCAGTTTCTTGCACACCCTGTTTTCCCATGGCAAACCCAGAGCCTTGTTTCTGGCTATGCCACTGTTTAATCAAAAATTTAAATGTTTTCATTAAAAATCAAATAAATCCCAGTTTGTTGGAAAACAACATATAAAGTATGAACCTATTCAACATAAATTTATGCTTGTGCTCAGATGAAAAATGGCACCTTTAAATGGGAGAAAGAAAATGATATTGGTTTGGAACTACATGAGAGTGAATTTTATGGTTAACTACCATTTTATGGTCCCACACTTGATTTTACCTCTAAAAAGTCAGTAAATGGTTTCTATGATGGTGCATGAAGTAAGCCACCCCATTCTTGTTTGGATCATTTGATGAATCAATATAAATTTCTAATAGCGAACAACTGAACTAATTCAGCGGGCCCCATCTTATTTCCCCTGACTGTCTTCCATTGTGGAAATTGAAATAAAAAAAGATATCCAATGAACACGGAACGCAATGAGAGGAGAGAGAATGTTGGTAAGGAGGGAAGCCCGACTTTAATCTCACTCAATAATAGGGCTTATTTTATTTCTCGTCTGTGAAATGAGCACGATGGACCTTCCATAGGGCCGGTCAAATTAAACGGCGCTTTAATTAAACCAGGGTTTGTGGAGAACTTCGAATATATTGTATTTCTCTGTATCTCTGTTAACCCTGTGATTGCTGGGATGATTGTTCACCTATCTCCAAGCACACAAAGGTTTGGAACCCCTTTAACTTTGCAGTGTTTAACAAACAATTTGATGACCATTCTAGTTTTTGAATTGCAAAATATGCAATTAATGGCAGCACAACAAGGGCTGCCTCTTATCTTCCATGTGCCATTAAAGGTAAAGTTTACCCAAAAATGTAAATGCTGTCAGTGTTTACTCACCTTCATTTATTTCAAAACCTGATGCTGTTATTTTTTCATAGTTTTATAGTTAGTAGTGAACACGGCTGGCCAGCTCCAAAAAGGATCAAAAAACACAATAAAAGAACCATACTGTGGGGGCCTGGGTAGATCAGTGGTAAAATACCCCTGGAGTTCGCTTGTTCGCTAGTTCAAATCCCAGGGTGTGCTGAGTGACTCCAGCCAGGTCCCCTAAGCAACCAAATTGGCCCGGTTGCTAGGGAGGGTAGAGTCACATGAGGTAACCTCCTCGTGGTCGCTATAAAGTGGTTCGTTCACGGTGGGGCAAGTGGTGAGTTGAGCGTGGTTGACGATCTCAGACGCGGAGGCAACTGGGATTCGTCCTCTGCCACCCGGACTGAGGTGAATCACTACGCGACCACGAGGACTTAAAAAGCACATTGGGAATTGGGCATTCCAAATTGAAAAAAAAAAAAAATAATAATAAAAAAAAAAAGAAAGAACGAACCATGCTGTAGTCCATATGACTTGTGTGGTATATTCCAAGTCTTCTGAAGCCGTACATTAGCTTTGTGTGAAAGGTAGACCAAAATTTAGGTCACGGTTCATAGAAAATCATCCCCTCTACTGCAGCTCTTAAATCTCCTACCCATCTTACATATTTAAACTGGAATTGTGTTCAGTAAGTTTACATGCGACTCGAGAACCAGTTTGATGTCAAACATACAGCAATCTTTGAATCTGAACATGGGCGCGAATAAGATTTTAGAGCTTTGGCAGAGGGCAAGATTATCAGTGAATAACAGCTTTAATTTGGTCGAATGGCTTCAGAAGACTTGAAATATAGTGCAAAAAAGTAATATGGTCTACTTTCATTGCACTTTTGGGGTGATTTTCATCATCTGTGATGTATAGAAAAAGCAGTGTACTATCACCAAAATTTCTCATTTTGCATATGAGTTTGGAACAACATCGGGGAGAGTAAGTAATGACAGAAATTCCATTTTGGGGTGCATTATTCCTTTAAAACACAGTTCCTGCACTAAAATGACCAGAAGGGGAAAAGATAAAATGCAGGGTCAAGATGAGTTGGAGGAAGCTGGTTTTAATCCCCATGACGACCAGAACGGTGATTGTTTCATCCATCAGATGCAGTCTCATTGTGCTTAGTGTTTCTCTAAAAACATCCATTTTGGCTGGACACTCTGGACTTTCTGGCTTTTGTTCTACTCAGTTAAAAACTTTCAGATGTTGAAGCACAGCCTATTTGGGGATTTTTTGAAAGTCTTTTATCACCAGTTGTTTTTAGGCATGTTATCTTTGCCTGGCTGAATATGCCACGATCTGTGAATGTGCAATACTCTTACCAGCCAGCAGAGAGAGGTTCACTTGAGTGCATTTTGGGGATTTTGGGTTCTCAGAGAGGCACATTTCATTTGTAACCCTTTGGGGTGTAATTAACTTGATTAATTAAAAAGACACTGAACAGTCTTTGCAATTAGCAGTTGCACTTGTATCATCAGATGAGCAGTATAGATGTCATTAGGGAGGAGAGGATCCACTGATCAGTGTTTCTGCAAGCTTTTTTCATCATATTAAAATATAATTGCGGCTCTCTGTATAATTAAAGCAAGTGTACCTACTCTGAATTCAAGGTTTATTTATTTTTGCCATGCTTGCATAGACAATCATGTGATAGGAGGACATGATCACATGTCAAAACTGTGTCTAAAGCATGTCACCGTGGTAAAATCAAATAACATGCCATGAACATCTGTAACAAAGAGATATTTCATGTGATGGTTATGTTTTTTGTAAATTCTGGTGTCACATATGATATTTGCTCCTGATAAATATAAAGATCATAATATGAAAGCTGTCCAGCCATTACTCACATTGTATATAGTCATTTTCAGTTATATTTTGAGAAGCATCTCTTACAAAAAAAAAAAAGTACCATGCTGTTACTGTCATAGTGCTTTTTTTTTTTTTTTTTTTTCAGGGTTGTTTGAAAATACACATTTTTTATGTGCTTTCAGTGGAATGATAAAACGCCACAATTTAGGTCTTTTTACATGAATTTACATAGTATTCCAATGTGCTTCAAAGAATAGGCTACCATGGTGTACGACCATAGTAGTGTCCTGGGAATGTATTTAGGTTAAATTCACCAACACAAAATCCTCATAAAAGCAGTCCAAAAACATTAACTTAAAGATGTAAACTTGGTTTCAACTTCCGAATTTCGTATACATTTTATTAAATGAAATAAATCTCTCTAGAGTGGCCAATCTTTGTTTCAACTTTTATTTTACGTCAACACTGCTCGCGAAGCGCGTCTGCGTGGCGCACGTAATCCTGACGTCAGCACGCGGTTAACCAATCAGAGACTTTGTTTACGTCAGCATTCCATCGCTTGACAGCGGGAGCGTCCTATTTGCGTCGCGTCGCAGGCGCGTTCAGCGTAACAAACAGCGAAAAGTTGAGCAGCAGCTGTCAGTTTCAGTTCCTTTTTTCTGCGCGGTTTACGCGTATGTTTCTGATGTCTGCCATGGACAGATCATAAATGAGACATATTGCTTTGTTTTATTGATAGTTTTGATCTACCGAAAATATGGATTATATTCAGTCGTTTAGAGACGCGATTGCTGGTAAAATCTGGCCTGTTACCGTGAGGGAAGTTCAGTTCAAAGACTACTCTGATGCAGAAGTGCCAATGGACAACGCGAAAGAGACACACACTACAGGTTTGCGGTTTGTGTTCTTCGCAAAAAGTTTTAGAAAGTTTTAGAAATGTAACATTGAAACAGTTTAAATGGCTAGCGCAGAGTTTTTAACAGTGAAACATGGCTGATGGCTGCATAACTACAGCGTGTTATTCATTAAGAGAGGTTTGACATTTAAGCTGCCTTTAGTACTTTGAATAACCATTTGCATTAGATTTTGCTGGACTGTGCGTGTTATAGATATAAACGTCTGTAAGGAAGAGTTCCTGTGGAGGTTTTTAGCGAACATGCACGAGCACTTCAAAGTGTAAAAAGTGGGTTTGGTGCGTTGTTTGAGTCATGTTTCGTTTGCTCAAACTCTACTTACTAGCCCAACACATTTAGGGTTCCCACAGTCATTGAAAAGCTCAAATATTAGGCAATTTTAAATGGTAAATTCCAGGCCTGAAAAAGGCTTAAGTCTAAAGTAAATATAGAGTACCAGTCAAAAGTTTGGACACATCTAATAATTCTCTATTATTGCTATTTATTCTACTATTGCATTTATAAAGTCATCATAACTATGAAATAACACAAATGGATGTATGGTAGTTACGTAGTATAAAAAAAAAAAACTGACTTATATTTTAGCTTCTTCAAAGAACAGCTTTGCATCATTTAAAAAGCATAAGTGCTTGTGTAAAAGCACAATTCAGCATGAAATCATCAATGTGTCTTTTGACAAACTAGTTAGAAACATTTATGCGCTTTAAGAGTTGTCATTTAAATCTATTAATTCCAAAGATTAGTGCTTTACGTACAAATGAAAACGGCAATGGCATGTGTTTGGGGTGAGAATATCTTTTTGTCTGACCAATGGATGATGAGGGGGTTAGGGAAACCTGTTTGAAAACAGTCATTATCTTTACAGTTTTATTTTGTGATATTAGTGTCACAGAACACACTTAACCTTTTCAGAACTTAATAACAGCTGAAACCGGAATACACTCACAAGGAACTATATTAGGAGGACCTGTATACCTACTTATTCATGCGATTATCTAATCAACCAATTGTGTGGTTGCAGGGCAGTGCATTAAATCATGCAAATGTGTGTCAGGAGCTTCAGTTAATGTTCACATCAACCATCAGAATGGGGAAAAAATGTCATTCCAGTGATTTGGACCATGGCATTATTGTTGGTGCCAGACAGGTGGGTTTGAGTATTTCTGTAACTGCTGATCTCCTGGGATTTTAATGCACAACAGTCTCTAGAGTTTCCTCATAATGGTGCCAAAAACAAAAAACATCCAGTGAGCGGCAGTTCTGTGGACAGAAACGGCTTGTTGATGAGAGAGGTCAACGGAGAATGGCCAGACTGGTTCGAGCTGACAGAAAGGCTACGATAACTCAGATAACCCCTCTGTAAAATTGTAGTGATCAGAATAGCATCTCAGAATGCACAACATGTCGAACCTTGAGGCAAATGGGCTACAACAGCAGAAGACCACGTCGGGCACTTTATTACAACCATAGTGTTCCTAATGAAGTGCTAAGTGAGTGTATATTCACATTTTTTGTGATTTGTTGGGACACAGGGACACACCTTCTGAAACCAGGACTGTTCCGAGGGGGACATCTGGTAACCCTATTAATTAGGCCAGACATGAATAGAGTGCAAAAATGTGCCTGCTCTGGAAATGCCAGAAACAGGCCAGGAAATAGCAATGAACTGTTAGTTAGACAGATAAAAGTTCTCACTTTCAGAGCAGATAACCTGCCACAAACAATATAGCTGTTCTTTTTCTTTGGACATGTATCAAAGCAATGCAATACTGATAGCACAATAAAAGCTTATTTACATGAATGTGGTTTAAAAAAACAACATAGGCTACAATGGGCTACAACAGCAGATGACCACGTCGGGCACTTTATTGGGGCCATAATGTTTCTAATAAAGTGCTCAGTGAGTGTAGTTGGGCCACCTAGAACTCCAGTAATTGTGCTATTTACTTACTTTACTTTTTGGGTTTCATCAGTACTAAAAGCTTTCTGTTGGAATTTCAGTAGGCATTTCTGTATAAACCTCCATGCAATCCCAAAAATAATGAAATAACGGCCCAATGTTTTCTGAATTGCCCCTGGGCCCTCATTACGAGAGAAAGAGGTACCAGTATAAAGAATGAGTGGGCCCCACTGGTGCCATGCTGGAAGCGCATGGAGTCCATTAGCATATATCTGCACTGGCTTTAGTCTGGCGTGGGAGGCACAAGACGTCCTGCTTTTCTCTACATCACCTCCAAGATGAATGGTGTGTGTAGGTGTGTTTTATCAATCACGAGTGAGTTATTACAAGACTAATTGATTGGTGCATTTGCCATTAGTAAGGTGTGCCAAACCAAGAGTCAATATGTGGATGCCAAAACAGATGTACATCTGAACCCAGCATGGCTAGGATTCTTTAAACTGTTCTTTTGTAAATGTACCTATGCTAGGAGTGGGTGGTATGACCAAAATCTTGTCACATTTTATATCACAGTAATGGTAAATGGGTAGTTGGCATTAAATACTTTTAGGATGTTGACATGTTCTGTGATGTGACATGATATACTCGATCTAAAAACATTTTAAATGACATTTTGTTAATTATTTAAAATATTATGCATTTGGCATAGGGCAGCAAAAATATTGAATAAATAATCGAGATTACAATAACAGCTGCCACAATTAACTAATCTCGAAAAAAAAAAGTAATTTATAGCAAATGCAGGTCTCCTCATGTTGTGTCAAAATCTTCTATTTAATTTTCTATTTAATGGGTATTTTTTGCAATGGTTGACCATTGTAACTAGTCGCAGACAAGTCCGTTTCTCGCTTCTGTGTTTAATTTCTAAAAATTTGAAAAAGAGCTTTGTTTTTCATACTTCTATAGGGCCAAAAATGTGAAGTTGACTGTTCAGGCACTGTCTTTATTTTCTGATAACACAGCTATAAAGTAATTCAGAAACAGTTCTTGGCTAATTTTGGATGTGCAGCCTACATAAAGAAAATTACATGCAGTTTATATACCTAAAATAAGTATTTTAATATAAATTCAATTAATCAAAATTAATCACAATTACAATATCAAGGAAAATGATCGACAGTTATGATTTTTTTATCGTAATCGTGCAGCCCTAATGCAGCTTTATGACCTCATGTTGCTGAGACTTTATGCAGAATTCGCAGAATCTTTTAAAATGAACTAGTGAAAGATTTTATTTATTTTGTTTAACCTACATTCTTAATGTTTTCTAAAAAAAAAAAAGTCCATTGACACATTATGAATCAACTTCCCATACAGTATATATACTGTACATACACTCATTGAGCAATTTATTATGAACACTATGGTCCTAATAAAGTGCCCGACATGGTCTTCTGCTGTTTTAGCCCATCCACCTCAAGGTTCAACATGTTGTGCATTCTGAGATGCTATTCTGCTCACTATAATTGTACAGAGTTGTTATCTGAGTTACTGTAGCCTTTCTGTCAGCTTGAATCAGTCTGGCCATTCTCCATTGACCTCTCTCATCAATAATGTGTTTTCATCCGCAGAACTGCCGCACACTGGATGTTTTTTGTTTTTTGCACCATTATGAGTAAACTCTAGAGACTGTTGTGTGCGAAAATCCCAGGAGATCAGTAGTTAACAGAAATACTCAAACCAGCCCATCTGGCACCAACAATCATGCCATGGTCGAAATCACTGATTTGACATTTTTTCCCCATTCTGATGGTTGATGTGAAAATTAACTGAAGCTCCTGACCCGTATCTGCTTGATTTTATGCATTGCACTGCTGCCACATGATTGGCTGATTAGATAATTGCATGAATAAGTAGGTGTGCAGGTGTTCCTAATAAAGTGCTCAGTGAGTGTGTGTGTGTATATATATATATATATATATATATATATATATATATATATATATATATATATATATATATAGTATATACTATATACAGTATATTAGTATTAGTTATTAGTTATTCTAGCTGGAAATGTATTTAAAATAAATAAATAAATAAATGTATTATTTAACCATATGACAATGTCTGTTTTTGGACAACTCAGTGAATTACATATTTTGCAAAGGTAAAAATAAAATGGACTTCATCTCACTTGATTACCTTCTGTTTATATTCGAGACTTGGACAAAAATAATAAGATGAATATTCATTACAAATCGAATTATAAGTCTCACATTATTAAAGACCTGTGATTAAAAAAAGACTCAAAACATTAAGACTAACTGTGAAGAGGAGGAGGGCGGGGCCGGGCCGTAAGTGTGCACGAGAGGGATAAAGCCGAGCCGGATGCGGCAGTTCGGGAGAGAGAGGGCCACACATATCTGCCGTGTGTGTGTTTATGTTTGTGTCTTTTTGTTTCATTAAATATTATTCTGACTGTTCAGCTGGTTCCCGCCTCCTCCTTGCCCATTTTAAACCCTGTTACACTAACATTATAAAATGGATAGTTCTGACTTTTTGAATGTCATATTTAAAGCCGTTGCAAAATAACACTGCTTTTGCATTGTATCTTAAAAACAGCACTTAATTACAACTTTTTACTCATCTTGACTTTTTTGGGACACATCTTTTTTACATTCCTCCATGTCTCTGTTGCTCTTACATGTGAATAACATAACTCAGTCCTGTCCGCTGATAGCCACGTAGATATATCTATGCGGTATAAACAGTATAGCAGAATCTCTACCGGCTGACACGTTTTTATAGCACAATATATGTTGTCATACCGCACAGGCACAGCCCTACCCTGTGCTAATCAGACAAACTGCGCGGGACACAGAGGAAACATTAGCGCTGGCTGCATTCACCTCACCTTTGAGTTTCATTTATTGCTTCAGACTTTTACGACCCCAGCGGTGTTTGTTTTTGCGCTTGTCTAGACTAAATGCTAAAGTGGCAGGGAGGGTTGATGCTCGGTGGATCAGACTTTGCCCCGATTCAATAGCCTTTGAAATTGTGACTAAGCATCCAGGCCCAGCGAGCGGCAAAGGCCTAGGGAGCTGTTTACCTGCAGCACAGCAGCTGATCTTTCAACTCTAGCCTGTGCTAAGGGTCTGTTTTCCCATTACCTGCATTATTTCTCCCCCTTTTCCTGATGGTGGATATGGATTTACCATTAAAGCCGCCACATCCAGTGAGATGAAGAATGGGAAAGGTGTCTCTTCCTCAGAGAACTGAGTTGGCCGTCACGTCTCAGCCCAGTGTGCTCTTTAGTCATGCTGATAAACTTAAAGAAGACTCATTCTTTATTTGTGCCTCGTGTGTCATAGGTCATCTCTTAGAAATCATGCATCATATCACCTGCAAGGAAATCTAGAAGACAGTTGGTATGTTTGGAGAACCATAATACCATATTAATCTTTAAAAAAAATGCAGTATGCAAAATGTATACTGTGCACAGTATGAAAATTTCCTTAATGCTTGAAACACCCAGATGTCCTACTATCTATTTTTGCCAAAATGTGCGATATACAACCAGAGTACAATGCGCAGGACTTGACTTTCCATTTCCAATGTAATGAACAAACTGAAATCTATTAAAATGCATCATAATATTGCATTGACAATATTCCATTAGCTTTGATTTCAACATGTTCTTGACTTATATTTGTATTGAGAATTGCATTATAATGCAAAATAATGGTATTTACGATGATAATTGGACATGCATGTTAAATTAAACAGTTGCTAAGTTTGGAATACCCTACAACCTAGGGCTGTCACTTTTATGAAACTTGGCTGACGATTAATTGTCAAACAAATAATTCTGTTTATGACAATTAATTGTTTTGGGTTTTCACTATTATGCCGATTACTGTCATACAAATTGTCATTGCCTACTTAAGATGTATGTGTGCTTAATGTTTAAGGCTTTTAAACTTGTAAAATATTTCACAGGGGTAGAATGACATGAAAAATTATATTTTAAATATCAAAATATTTCCAAATACTTAAAATATGTCTCTCTTTTTGGTCATTTTTAATGTTGGTGCATTTTACATTTACTCTGATATTTTGGAACCCAGCCAACCTGAATAGCTATTAGATTCTATTTTATTATATAACATTATATTATATATAATCAGGCACCTCCTCTTCGGTGTGACTTCGTGTCATTAATGCTGCGTGTATGACACTGCAATGACCAAGAACATTTGCGTTTACGCGAACATTGAATTAAAGTGAAACTAAAGCTATTTGTGTTCACTATCTTATATTTTGCTTATATTTCGTGGGAGTTTGGCGCGAACCGCTGCAGACGGTGCTTTCATCATAGCACTTAAGAAACTGTAAATTTTCAGGAGCTTCATTTGGTGTGCTCACATAATGCATTAACAACGGAAAATTAGACACAAAAATGCGCCGTTCATGGCATTTCTATATTCGCTGAAAAGGCCCATATTCGGAGAGTAAAATGTAAAATAAAAAGATGCATTCACCTGAGAAGCAGCATATAAGATATTTAGACTTGCTTTTAGAGAATAGATCATGAATATAAGAATATTTTGTCTTTACTGCACTCGCAGAAGTATAACTAAGTGAAAAAATACACTTATATTTGAGATACATTCTCTAAATATCTTATGTTACTTCTCAAGTAAATGTATCTTGTTTTAAGGATTTTTAGACAATTTTAAATGGAAAACAAGACAAAAACACTTGATAACAATAGGATTTTTGCAGTTAATTTCTTTACTGAATTAAACTTAATAAAAAGGGTTTTGTTCCCTTTAATTCAGTGAATGTCATTGAGGTATTTTTAAAAGATGATTTTGTCCTCTTCATTGTTAGTAAGCACGTTTAATACAACCTTTTAATTCGGGGCACAAGCTGAATAATCTGTTAAGAGCTAATGATTAATCGTTGCAATAATCACTGAATAGTCGAATAATTGTTCTAATAATCGTTAGATTAATCGATGATCAAAAATAATTGTTAGTTGCAGCCCTAGTGTGGAGTTCAGATTCTCCCTGATGTAGCATTCATACTGTAGTCCCAGCAAACTCTCTCTCACACACACATCAGCTACTATGTCAGTCTGGGCTGTCTTGTCAAGTGTGGAACTTTACCATGTGCCATGTTTTTCCCAGGACTATCTGTGCTTCCCTCACTAAATATCATGAAAAACAGGAATTTTCCATCAAACTATGTGCCTCCCACCTTTACATCATGAATAGGTCATTTACATGTAGAAGTCTTAAAGGTACAGTAACAAAAACAGCCTGTTTTATTCCAAGGATCAGAGACGGTTGGAATGGTCATACAAAACTAAATTATGACCATTTTTGGTGTAAGAAACCTTGATTAAAATGACTATTGAATCTGAGGAAACAATAATAACAAACATATAGGATATGGCCTCTCAAGGAGAGACAATAGGACCATTGAGTTAAAAGCATCTGAGACAACTTTTCCTTATAGTATTTTCAACACTTGACAGAATCATTTTAATCAGCATTTGCCAGAAACTATATCAGACTAATCCTGCGATCATATAACGTAATATGTGTACACATAAATACATGATACACACTGTTATGGATACTCGTAGTAATAACTAATACATGTTGCTATTACCAACACAAGATATGAGCCTTGCAGAGTGTCTGTTCACAAATGCTAAGTAGTTATTGAATGTAAACTTATGACCTACCATGAGTAAAAGCATTAAACGTCATGGTAATATATTACATGGAAGTCCATAAAAGTTAGAAAAGTGTGTTTTTTAGCTCTTGATTCAGCTCGTACAAGAAATGAGTGGTATTACGGCATAAAACATGCAACAGTAGTAATGTTTTAACTGGTAGAGATTTTGCCATGCCATTTACAAGTTTATTGATGCCATAACCACATTAGCACGTTTTTGTTTGAAAACGCATTAACTTGGCCATGTTAACACCTCTCATCCACACAAGAATGCCATTTTACTCCAGCAAAAAAGGAGGGTTTCGAAAACACTAGTTTTCTGCGTGCTTTGGAAAATGATGACGTTAGGAGTTTTCAAATGAAAACAGTTTAGAGTGGATGTGGCCTTACAAGTCAAAGCAATGAAGAAACATGGAATAATGCTAAAAAAATAGAGCGGGACATCTTCCAAACAAATCAAAACAAGAACTAACTTGTTATTAAGTGGTGTCAGGTGAAGCAGAGTTTAGTTGTTTACAACTTGTCAAATTAATATCGATTAATTTTTGTTGAATTAAACATCACATAAGCATTCTAACACAGAGCGGTGAATACAAACAATGAAGATGGCGAAAGCATCTAGCAATTTTGTCTGGACGGACGATGAGGTTGCTTTATTACTACAATTACTTTGCTGGAGAAGCGTCAGTAAACTCAAAATCTTGAGCATCACAAACACAGTCCTGTAGTCTGCCATTGTAGTTTTGAATGTCTCGCGTGTTGTTTTGAAGCACTCGTGCGCATGCCTATAGACTGAACATGTAATACACGTGCGCATGACGTCATCGTTTTCACAGATTCGCGTTTTTGTATGTTTACACGGAGACGATTCCGGCATCGTTTTCAAAAACGTGCACTTTGAAACCCGATTTCAAAAGTTTGCGTTTTCAGGCCCCAAAACGCCGTTGTCGTGTAAACGAACAGCCAAAACGCATAAAAAGTTTTCCGTTTTTAGTTGAAAACGTTGTTGTGTAAACAGCCCCTTAGTGACAATAGACTTCAGTTATAACTAAGGAATTTCTTAAGGGGTTTCTTGCAACCGGGCCTAGAACTTTAGGCTAAGTTTTATATTGGTTTCATTGTTTTGAGAATTTTTTTTTTTTTAAATGAGAAAATAATAAGATGAGATGTGCTTTTCTTTTGTTAAAGGAATATTCCAGCTTCAATACAAGTTAAACTCAATCGACAGCATTTGTGGCATAATGTTGATTACCACAAAATATTGTTTTGACTCGTCCCTCCTTTTCTTTAAAAAAGCAAAAATATTTTAACTTTTCGGATTGGCCCCATTGACTTCCATTGTAAGTGCCTCACTGTAACCCAGATTTTTCTCAAGTAGAAGTAAAAGTACTAACATAAATAATTACTTGAGTAAGAGTAAGAAGGTATCCAATTAAAAGAGTACTCAAGTAGTGAGTAACTCATTACTTTCACAAATGACATAATGGACGTTAACTCCCCTATATTCCATTACATAATACACATTTAACATGTATTACAGAATTATTATTAATGTCATCATTCACCATCATGTTGTTCCAAACCCGTATGACTTTCTTTCTTCCATGCAACACAATTAGGAGATATTAAACAGAATGTTTGCCTAAGTCACTATTTACTTTCTGTGAATGTGTTTTTTTCCTCTATATTTTGAAAGTGAATGGTGACCAAGACTGTCTGTCCCTAACATTCTGTCTAACATATTTTGTGTTCCACAGAATACAGAAGGTCACATGGGTTTGGGTTGGGAAATCATGACGGAATATTACATTTTGGCTGAGCTAGCTCTTTAAAGGGATAGTTCATCCAAAAATGAAAATTCTCCCATCATTTACTCACCCTCATGCCATCCCAGATATGTATGACTTCTTTTCTTCTGCAGAACACAAATTAAAAATAATATTTCAGCTCTGAAGGTCAGTACAATGCACAAATGGGTGCCAAAATGTTGATGCTCCAAAAAGCACATAAAGGCATCATTAAAGTAATCCATAAGACTCTAGTAGTTTAATCCATATCTTCAGAAGTGATGTGATATGTGTGGGTGAGAAACAGATTAATATTTGTCATTTTTTGCTAGACAATCTTCTCCCTGCTCAGCAGGGGGTGATATGCAGAGAAGAATGTGAATAACTAAAAACACAAGAAGAAGAATGTGAAAGTGATCTGTTTCTCATCCACACCTATCACATTGCTTCTCAAGATATTGATTTAACCACTAGAGCAGGGGTACTCAATTAAAGTTCCAAGAGGTCCGGTCTCTACATTTCCTTCCCAGCAAAGGTCCGGATAGTATGTAGCTATCTTTTTTTTAATAGTTTTTATAACTTGCCATGTTGACAGCAGTAGTACTTTGTAAAAAAAGAAAAAAAAAAATCCTGATGAGGACACTGGGGGCCCAGAGACAGCTAGTGGGGTCTGAGAGATCTTTTCTACCAAAAGATTAAAATATTTAATCCAGACTTCATCAGTCGAGGGCACTTGGATATGAATATTAAAAGATAAGATCAACAGTTTGTTTTGAAGTTGAATGACAGCAGTCCGGTTTTGTTGAAATATTTTTACATTCAGAATCTATACCTATGTATGGGACATAGGAGGCCTTTTGACAGATTAAATACTGTGGGTTCAGGGGTGTCCCCTGAGAGAAAATGTATAAAAATGTAAAAGCCTGAATGGACCATTCAACAAACAAACAATTTACATAACAGTGAAGCATTAAATATCTGTTTGATTAATTTAAAGATAAATAGGCTTTCCATGCCATGATGACATCTCTGCTTAATTTTCACAAAATTAGAACAAAAAGCTGTTTATTATGAAAGGCTCATAACATGCTGATTAATGAAGCTAAATTTAAATGGAAAAAATGTAGTAGTCTTAAGTCGGCACGTTAACTTGTCCTGACACAAATCTGGCTTAGCTGAACCGGCTGAATCATATATCAGACAGATAAAGATAGTTTCACTTTAGTTAATTTTTGTTTTCTGTAGTGTGTTTAAGCGAAAGATGCCAGTATCTGTAGCGGTGTCTCCGCTACTGTTGTTAAAATAACCGCACCTGCAAATCGTAAGTACAGTAAATTAGGTTTTATGTGGCGCCTCGTGTCTGTAGCGGGGAGAGAGGCAACGCGCATGGAGCGGGAATAAAGTGAGTAGCGCTGAACGCTATTTATTCCCGCTCCGTGGGCGAATACACATATGCTTACATAATCACTTAGCCAGGTGTCAGATAACTAGCACAAAGCTTCAGAGCTCGGTCCAGATTTAATTGTCCTTCGGTCCGGATCTGGACCTGAGTCCGCCTATTGAGTACCCCTGCACCAGAGTCTTATGGATTACTTTTTTTTAGCTTTAAAATGTTGGCACCCATTCACTTGCATTTATGGACCAAAAGAACCGAGAAATTCTTCTAAAAATCTTAATTTGTGTTCAGCAGATGAAAGAAAGTCAAACACATCTGTGATGGCATGAGGGTGAGTAAATGATGAGAGAATTTTCATTTTTGGGTGAATTATCCCTTTAAGGGCTCTTATCAGATCTGGATGAATTTGTCAATAAGAAGAGAGGTTTGGAAACCTTTCTAGTAATTATTACAGTGAAAAAGTGAACAATGTCCCACAGGGACATTATATATAATGCTGAAATATAAACCAAAGCAAGATGTTTATTAATGCCTACTTTCGCTATTTCATAGCTTTTAAAGTCCTGCGTGGATTCTTTTTTCAGTGTAGTTACAGTTTTCAGTGTCAAAAGAATTTAAATCATTAGTTCTATACAGCAGTACCGCCGCTCTCTAAACACAGAGTACCAACCCCGGTCATGGAACACACGCTGTGTATGAAACTGCTCCCTATCCACTATATAGTACACTATTTCAGGTGTCCGCCATTTTGTAGGAGTGTCAGAATTCTGAGTGAGCCACTTGTTCCCTATTTTTGTTCACTAATTCTTACCCACAATGCAGTCTAATTTTGAGTGTACATTTGATGTACACTCGACAATGGTTAATTGCCCATAATCCACTGCGGGGAAGATGTACGAGCTGGGAGTTTACTACTTCCTTCACTCCTGCAATGTTTTATTTCATGCTGAATGTATTAAATTACTTTTTGACAAATCATTACTTGATTAAAATAACATAATAATATATAGAGAGGCTAAACATACAGATGCATTTTAAAATGTACTCTTTTTTTATTATTATTATTATTTTTATGTATATTTATATTTATACAGAATTTTGCCATTAAGCTGAAGAATTCTTTATTTACTAAATAATTCACTGAGGTGATATTATTTTAAGTCAGGAGACTGTACACAGTGGAAATGATAATTCTGTGGATGATTTAAATATTCAGTTATAACATGTAGGTTATGATAATTTGGTGGGATGATGGCGCTATGCGCCCAGACAAGCTACCCAGCTTAAAGATACTAAAGTATAACAAATAAATACAATAATTTACATTTGATAAAATTTGTTTACTCTTTATTTTAACATATATATTATTCATCATACGATCACCTCGCACCTGCACATCTCTCACCTCGCTGTGCACGTGCAAAAATGCTATCTGTTCACGCTAACAGCAGTGCAAAAGGTATTTACACTTAACTTGGATGTTTACATGGATTTATTCAGTTAATCAGCCCAAAGTAGCTGCGATAGTTGCCAGTGCGAGGGCGCAGGGTAAATACGTAAATACTGCTCATGACAGCCTATTGCTGCACTGATTAAAAAATGTACACTTAAAAACTGTAATAAGAGCCCAGTTACAGAATCATCCTGAAAATGACCATCACATTATACAGAAAAGCCCGCGTTAGCATTAGAGCCACAGCTTACCTCGACGTGCTGCCTTAAATTGGAACTTCAATTTTAATCTTGAAATATCAGCTTGTCTTGGTTTTAAATGAAGGCATTGCATGACGAAACTATTCTTTTTTCACTGTGCGGAGCGAAGAAAGTGTTTCACTTTGAAGAGCTTGATGCTGCAGCAGTGATGGACTCGGCTTGAGTGACAGTCTGTGACAGCGCATGCAGCTGTGTGAACTTCCACTGTCATAAATTCCCATTTAATAATCTCTCAATAAATTACACATTAATTCAAATGAGGAACGCCGCCCATTGTAAGTAAATTTTTTTCAATAGAAATGTACTTGAGTGAGAGTATAAAGTACCCACTTTTAAACCTACTCTAAAAGTAATTTTTCCCCATAAAAAGTTACTTAAGTAAATGTAACTGAGTAAATGTAGCACGTCACTACCCACCTCTGACCTGAAGAGCACACGAGTCGACACGTGAGTCGAAAGTGTCTTAGAAGCATCACAGAATTACATGGTTGCCTCAGCAATTGCGTTTTTTGTGTCACATTTGCTTTTTATGATATTTTAGGTTTAATGTATAGGTTAGGGAGGTAGGTTTTGTTGATTTAAAACTCCATAGAGCATTAACCTTAAAAAATATCATCTGTTTGGAGAAACTTTTACTCACTTTTAGCACCACACAGTGGACGTTTTACCTCGGATTCCGTAATGTGTGTAAGGAACTATGTAATATCAGATTTATAACATTACCCATGCCCAAATGTAAGAGTTAAGATATTTAAGATAAAAGATTGCAGTTATACTTACCACCTCTAGCTTATACATTGTCAAACATGTAACAAAAGTGTTTTTATGATCTTCGGCAAGTGTGAAGAATTCAGACAGTACTTTTTAGTGAGAACAAATGTAACAGTGTGTGGTATGAGGTCAGATGCTTTGGATAACAGTATCATTGATTGCGTTGGTGGTTTGGTTGCATTTGACATGACACATTTAGCCATTACATGGCACTGAAGAGCTCTTTTATGAACGTTTGAACTCCACACACAGTTTTTGGTGTGTGGATGTGGAGCACAACTGCTCATGAAGAGTCTGTCAAGCACATCACAAAACCCAACACAGCATTTTGTTAAGTTGAAACATCCTCTGCAGCAACTCTGTCACATAAGTTATTTGTTTATTTGTTCGTGTTTGTATGTCTCTGTTTTGTTTAGGTTTTGAGGTGATGATGGTTTGTTTAGTCTAGAACTTAGTGGATATTAAAGGAATATTTCACCCAAAAATCAGATTTCTGTCAAAAAAATCACAGTATATGGATTTGGAACGACATGAGGGTGAGTAAATAAAAACAGAATTTTCATTTTTGCTTGAGATATCCCTTTAAGGCTGAGGTTGGATGAGTGAATCGTAGATTGTTTGTCTTTTGATGTTGAAATGAAGCAACAGAGTTTTGCACAGTAAATGACAGTCGCCCCACAGCCGTAGCCTCATTCCAGCACTGTGTGTGTGTGTGTGTGTATGTGTATACCACCTGCTTATTATGATGGGGCACTTGTTTCCAGCATCATTCTGAGCAGTAATTGAAAGAAGTCTAAGAATAACATCCGCCTGGCCGTTGCAGCTGCTGCTAATACAAGCCTGGTTGTTTTCCCTGCCGCATTGAAGTTTGTCGCATGCGTTATGTGTCCCTGTCTGACAACAATAGACAACAAATACATACAAAATTAGCATTTTTTTTATTTATTTTTTTACCATTTTTAACCCTTTAAGCCAACCCTTTGGAACAGCCTCTGCATCGGAAACACTCCTATGATGCATTACAATTCTGGCTACACTGGCAGCTCACATGGTTTTGAAACAGTAGCATTGCAATGTGGCACACTGATGGTTGAACATTTTGCGTTTTGTATTGGGCCACTGCTAATAGAAAACTAATGTGGCACATAGCAATGGGGTTAAATATGGAACAAGACCACACACTGTGACTCAGATACATTATCACAACACATTTACAACATTTCCCATTTTTAGTCTCTAAATGTAATATTAATTGTACATACGCATTCTTAAATAAAAACACACTTCATCTGTTACAACGATCTTGTGATTTGAGTGGAAAAATCTCTCAAACAAAGCAGCTCTATGGTTCAGTTCCACAGCTGAGATGTAAACAACATTAACACAGTCTTGAAGGATTACATGTGTAAATTCAGCTATGTCTGTAGCACTATGTTTAATACTTAAGTTTAGGGGTTTGTTTAAATAACCCTAAGAATGCAACTGTAATAATGATGCTTGCCTGGAAAACTGACACTACAAATTTTAGGATAGTGCATGCAAAAAAATTAATGAATTCTGTCATCATTTACACACCCTCATGTGTTCTTAACCAGTATGATTTAGGGCTCTATTTCCGTGAGTGCCCAAAGCGCAGCCTTATGCGCTAAGACCATATGCAACGTCTTATCCAATTTTTGTGAGAGCGCTAATTCAGAGTGCAATTTTTGTGCCAGCGCAAGTGGGCGTGGTTGGGAGTATTTGCGCGAATCTGTGGGGTGTATTGTATGTAAATGAAGGGGTGCAAAAGCAGGACTGTTTGCAGCAACAAGTCTACACTCAGTTCCTGCATTTGCAGTTTGGAGATTCCACCAGCATGTGGTAAAACAATTTCATGTCTAAACTCTAAAAAATATAGTGGAAAATTAAATTATGTCCATGACGATCAATGTTGTAGACGTTTTATGAAACAAAAATTTATGAGATTTGTATGAAACTATCTTTAGGCCATGGTTTATTTTTCAGTTATTATAATGTTTATATTTACCATTGTATTAATGATCTCATTTGTATTGGTATTTTTCCACCTGTTATCGTAGAGTGATTTTTAAGTTACTGCAAAAAGGGCTAGTGGAAGGAGTTGGAGAGAGTAAAATGTCTGGATTTGGTATGATTTTTTTTTACCACTTCGTTATTTTGATGATATTTTCGTTTAATTTAAAGTGTTATTTGAATTTAGTAATAGGGCCCTTAGTCTCAGTCACCATTCCCTTTTCATTTTCCAATGAAGTTGTAAGGTGGCTAAGGCTAAAATTCTGCCTAACATCTCCTTTTGTGTTCTGTGGAAGAAAGAAAGTCATACAGGTTGTAACAACATGAAAGGGAGTAAATGATGACAGAATTTTCATTTATGGGTGTACTGTCTCTTTAAATCCTGTTTATGTTGCCTGTTTAAGAAGCCAGATTCGAAGGTAGCATCGCACTTTGCAGAAAAGGCAGCCTCATAATGCATTGTGATGAGTTGAATGAAAAAAATTCATCTAATATGGCGAACAAAGCAAGAGAAATATCAATTAGAAATACAGTTAATTCATATAATTCATACATTAAAAAGTATCATCCAAAAAAGTATCTATACAGATTTTTCAAGCTAATTAAAATGTACTTTTTTACTCAATATTTGCGAGAGGACTGCTATTTGTATGATGCACAGTGTCGCTTCCTATAAATCAGCCATTTATTTGGTTCCATTTCAGCTAGGATGCTACCTTAGAAGGCAGCTGCCTATGTAGGGTGTATACAGCAGGGTTATGAAACAGAGTGAGAAACGAGAAAAAATATCATATTTATTCAAAAGATTTGCCATATTTTTTCAATGGAGAGCTGCTCTGTAAATCTGTGACAATGGACAGAGCCTGGCTGCTCACAGAACGTTCCAGAACTGCAGAGATTCTGTGTTGTTTTGTTTTGGTGCAGTAGCTCATATCCCAGTGTGTGAAAAGCCTGTTTCAGAGGATACACACATATGAGGGTTCTGTTCCAGAGAATTCCATGAGAAGTGGCAAAACTTATCTCTTCTCTCTCTCTCTCTATCTCTCTCTCTCTCTCTCTCTCTCTCTCTCTAAAAATGTATCTCTAGAAATAGACATTTGTCTGCTTATTCTAAAATTTACTAGATGATGTGAATATTTGTTATTTAAATGAACACAGATTAACAATGTGGTAGCTTTTTTATTATGTTTTATAATTAAACACGCTGTTTAGTTTAGCTTTGTAACTAGATTTCTATATTTTCAGCATTTGAGTGGTGCATGCATGTGCAAACATCAATGCTAGGGTGTTGTGGGTGGTTGATAGGTCGTCGCTAGGGTGTTCTGGGTGGTTACTAGGTGGTTGCTTACTTGCTCAAGTGAAAAGAGCCCATCCTCTATGATATTCTGTTGCCTAGATATGACTCAGGTCCTTCCTTCATTGTAATTCAATGAGATTTCTCTGCCAGGCAAAAAGTCCAATCACTTAGAAAATGTAATAGCAATACCTCAACATCCTCACAACACCCTCAACAAGCTGCAGGATTTCATTTATGTCCGTAGCGCAAATAATGTTGTCTGAGTTAGGTGCCCAAGTTTTATATTATTACATTTAAAAACAAATTTAAACATTAAATTTAAATAAAATGTAATGTTTGTAGCTAGCTGCCTTAACAATACATCTGGTTAAATGGCACAATTTGAAGGTGACTCTGTTGCCCTTTAGAGTACTGAAATTTGTTAGTGCCAGAGCAATGCAAGAAAGTATGAAATGCACAACCGTACGCTTGAAATTCGCATCTGTATGTCTGGTCTTAATGTTATTATAGAGAGACCAGCCACTGTAGTTCTCACTTAATCAGTGGCGTGAAAATGCTGGATAAAAGATCAGTGTTCATATCAACGTTTCCTCGCTGCCGTCTCATTGGTGTGAGCACAGAAACAGCAAGACTGCTATGACTCATGACTGCACAGCCGAGCATCTCTTTGTCACACTGACATAAGCGCAGAACCTGTTAGCCCGACGGATTCTGAAGTTAATGTCCAGCCTGAAGCTGAAGTGAACATGTGCAGGACTTGCTAAAATTGCTGTGATAACCCTGAACACACATACAGTATAAGCAGTCACACACACACACACACACACGTGCGCGATACTACATGCATACACATTAGCGTTACATAAGCTAGGCAATGAATTTTAAATGTAATACACACACAAGCTCCAAAACCTACCTTGCTGTTTACTGCCTTCTTTGGCTGCATCCTAACCACCATGGAACCTCATAAGTGACTTACTTGGGCTGCTTTCAACCTGGTCTTATAGAATCACATTACTATACCTTCATTTTTACAAAATGATTTTCACGTGCCTCGTTTATACGTATCGTGACAGTTTCCTGTTGAAACGAACACTAAATGCATTACTACAACAACAACTTTTATTCACTTTCACACAAATCACAAGTAAAATGGCAGATTATTAGTTCATTGCCTCTTTTTTTGTCCCGTTCCTCTCAACATGCTAAATCTAAACAATTTTACTATAGTGCATGACTTGTAAGGCAAAACATTTTAACAATTGCATTATATAATCCACTACATTCACAAGCTTGTTTGAGTGCGTTCACATTGCGCGGTAGCCCAACAGATAGAGCGTTGCATTTGCAATTCAAATGACCAGGGTACGAGTCCTGAAAAGTGTCATAGAAGCACCACAAAATGACATGATTGCTTCAGCAATTGCGTTTTTCATCTCACATTTGCTATTTTTACACTTTGGGTTAGGTTTATGTTAAGGTTTAGGGTAGAGAGTTTTTAAACTCAATAGAGCATTAAAGAGTTAGTTCACCCTAAAATGAAAATTCTTTCATCGTTTATTTACCCTCATGCCATCCCAAATGTGTATCACTTTCTTTCTTCTGCAGAACATAAACGAAGATTTTTAGAACAATATTTCAGCTCTGTAGGTCCATACAATGCAAGTGAATGGTGGCCAGAACTCCAAAGCTCCAAAAAGGAGATAAAGTCAGCATAAAAGTAATCCATAAGACTCCAGTGATTTAATCAATGTATTCTGATGCAATCCAGTTGGTTTTGGGTGAGAACAGACCCATTCCACTGTACATCTTGACAGCAGTCTCCTTGGCGATCATGATTTCAAGCTAGATTACACTTCCTATAGTGCTATCTAGCACTCTGTGCATGCACCAAAAACTAGGAAGTGTAATCGAGCTTGAAATCATGATTGTGCCTAGAGACTGCAATGGCAAGATGTACAGTGTAAAAGGAGTTACATTTTGGTCTGTTATCACCCAAAACCAACTGGATTGCTTCAGAAGACATTGATTAAACCACTGGTGTCTCATGGATTACTTATATTATGACTTTATCTCCTTTTTGAGCCACAAAGGCATGATCACCATTCACTTGCATTGTATGGACCTACAGAGCTGAGGTATTCTTCTAAAAACATTTCGTTTGTGTTCATCAGAAGAAAGTCAGATGCATCTTAGATGGCATGAGGGTTAGTAAATTATAAGAGAATGTTCATGTTTGGTTGAACTATTCCTTTAACCTTAAAAACAGGAGAATATTTAATTAGTTTTAGTGCCACACAGTGGATATTTCACCTTGGAACTGCCGCGATACATGTAATGAACCACAAAATAGAATTTTGCAAAAATGTCGCCACTGTCACGTTTTTTTTTTTTTTTTTTTTTTATGAGATCAGGCTTTGAATTAAGTGAAGTTTTATATTTATAATCAACATTCTTGTTCGTAATTTATTTTTTCACTGAGTTCGATGCAGTGCATGCTGGGATTGTCTTCTACATGACGCATATATGCGTTGTTGTGTGAGGGGCTTTTCACACAATACATGTTCTTTGGGCTGTTTGCATTATTTTTTTTAGTTTTCCTATGTAAACATGCAGTAGACGGATGTTTTCACACTTGCGATGCTTCTAACTGAGTTTTTTTTTTTTCAGCATCTCTTGCCTTCAGTGCCATGTTTTTTTAAGATGTCATGCCAAGGATAAAATAGTTCAACTTTGAAAAGCGTGTTTCGAGACACTTGTGTTTTGTACCATTTTGTCTTGCTTGTTTTTGCCAGAATGCATCCTGTGTAAATGGCACCTTGGTCAAAACATGGTGTCTTAGAAGGCAATACCTACCTTTCGGAATAGCCTTTGCATCGGAGCGCGTCTATGATGCCTTAAAATGCTGCCTATGATACTGTCAGGTAGCACCCTATTGGCAATAAGTCTCTCTCTCGCTCTCTGTCTTTTTCCCTCTCTCTCATAGAGGACAAGGTGGTCTCTGTCTGTTACATGCATGTGCAACAGCAGGAGACATTGCAAGGTGAAGACACATCGGCTGTCATTGTGCTGAGTGAGAGAAAGAGAGAGAAAGACAGAGAGGGAGGGAGATTGGAGAGAGAGAATGAGGGGGGAGTGAGAGACACAGAGAGTGTGAGAGAGAGAAGCTGTGTTCTCTGGCTCTCCTGAATCGCTCACTCACACTCACTGTTGACGGATGAGCCGTCGGATGAGTCTGAGAACTCAGCAGCGCGTGTCAGGTTGAGGGGAGAGCGGAACATGAATGTAATGAGAACGTTCCCTCGCTTGCTTTCAGATACTGGCCAGAAGAAGACCCCGGAGAAGAAGGATGGAAGACGGATGTCGTTCCAGAGACCCAAGGGCACCATCGAATATTCCGTAAGTAGGAATATCAACCTCTTTCCTTGCTATTTCTGTATGTGTTGTTGTGTGTTTGGTAGGGTCTGAACATGCCAAGCCCTCCAAGGCATCCAAGGGTTGTTTACTTTGTGAGAATGCTTGCACGTGTGCCTGCTAAATTTTTTCCCAGAGTTGCACGAGGACTGTGTATGTGTCAGTCTATACGTCAAAACACATGCTTTTCAAGACAGAACGGCTTTATGAAGCTGAATGTTTACATCTGCGCAGAGAGCCTGTTTATTTTTTCGGTCTACGTACAATTGTCCACTACACTTATCAACATGCATTCCAGCAGAGTATTCAAGAATGACCTTCCTTCCACGTTTGCATTTCTATTGATTTGGCGTCTGTGAGGCTGTGAGAGAGATAGAGAGAGAGTGAGTGTGTGTGTGCTTCAACTGTCTGTCTTAACAGCTTGTTATGTTCTTGAAATGACCCTCAAATTCCAGCTGCGGGCAGAAAGCTTCTCGTCTCTTCCTAGTAACAGAGGAAGTGTGTGGGCTGAGCCGAGCTCTGGAGTTTTGCCTGAAAGTAGAGCAAGACAGAGAACCGCTGGTGGCAAGAGCTGTCATTTAGCTAGCTGATTGGCATTAGACTGATTTTGTAACTGGCATCAGGCAGCATTGGAATCAGATGCTGTTGTTGTCACACATGCTCTCTTCATCAAAGATATCGCCACTGCTGTTGTCATAGTCCTTTTTCCAGACATTTCTGGTTGCCTGCTTAAATCTGGGCAGGTGTCTGACCAAATGTCCCCCCCAAACACACACACACACTGAGGATCTGTTTCTGTCAGCCGAGGGTGACTGACAGGGCCTTTGTTTTCCTCTGTGGAGCATGAAAAGTGTGCAAGGCAACAGCAGGGCATTTGTCAAAGGGCATAAACAGGGTGTCGTGAGGCTGTGTGTGTGTGTGTATGGGGGGGGGGGGTGTTGGGTTGCCATCAGAAAGAATGTAGATATGGCTCTCATATCTCATTCTTCCAGCTTGCCTTGCTGTGTCCCATCTGGCATCAACAATCATGCCATGATCCAAATCACTGAGATCAAAAATTTTTTCCCCATTCTGATGGTTGTTGTGAACATTAACTGAAGCTCCTGACCTGTATCTGCATGATTTTATGCACTCCACTGCTGCCATACAATTGGCTGATTAGATAATTGCATGGATGATTGTTGGCGCCAGATGGGCTGGTTTGAATATTTCTGTAACTGCTGATCTCCTGGGATTTTCACGCACAACAGTCTCTAGAATTTGGCACTAGAATGGTGCCAAAAACCAAAAACATCCGATGAATGGCATTTCTGTGAATGGAAATGCCTTGTTGATGAGGGAGGTCAACAGAGAATGGCCAGACCAGTTCAAACTGGCAAAGTCTATGGTAACTCAGATAACCGCTCTGTACAATTGTGGTGAGAAGAATATAATCTCATAATGCTATTCTGAGATGCGGGTTGGCACTGTTTTGGCAGCACGAGGGGGACCTACACAATATTAGGCAAAATTTACTTTGCAATACTCTGTTTCAAATAAATTTTACTCACTCTTTGTTTGTACATTTTACCCAGGGAATCTTAATGCATACTACATAGTCTATTAAATTTTGCATATTATCACCTTGCATTACTGCCGTTAGACACAAGATTCAGAACTGCACACGTAGACTTAAACACTTACAGCACAAAACACCATGATGATAACAATCAACAAATAGTTTTTTTGGATCATGAACGGGTAATTTTGAGTAGAAATGAACTTCAGACTCACAAAACAAGAAGTTGCCAAATGTAACAATAAAAATGGTGTAAATGAACTTGCAATAGGGTTGCACTTTATACCGGTACTAACGAAATATCGCGATACCAAAAAATTAAAAATGGTACGATATCATCTTGTTGTTAATTTCGGTACCATTTTAAAGTATGCTGCCATTAGCAAAATGTAATGTAATGTGAGAGTTTTGAGAGGAAATCAAAGACCATTTGAAAAAAATAATAAAAAAGCCTCTATATGGCCAATTGTGATCATTGAACAGCAGAAGAATGTCATTTAATGAAATAATATACTGTACAGTCTAGGGATGTGCGCTACGACTAATTTGACTGTCGTTTAAACAGAAGTTTTATAACCGACTAGTCGACTAGTCTAAAGAGAAACCAACCTTCAGAAAACAGAAAAAAAAAAAGTGTGTTTATGCGACCCATTTAAAATACTTAATCTATTCCAAATCCGATGCTAAATTCCACTGAAAAGGGGCATTTATCTGCGACGTGCTTGCCTTGAATTATGATCATTGTACATTAAATATAGAACATGACACGCATTCACTGAATCAACATTAGCGAATATTTAATAGACATATTTATTGAAAACAATTGAATGAATAGTGCAGGATCAATGGAACAACCCTAAAAGCCTGTTCTAAATGGAAATGACCAAATAAAAGTTACTTAACATATTAAAACAGTCAGGACATTGTTGAAAATAATTAACAGGTAGACTAAGCCAAATCTATGAGAGAGAAATAAATGCGCTGAAAAGTTGCGCGTATTTCACAACGTGCAGTCGTGCATTATCCATTGATGATGGTTAATGCACCATCAGGGAACGGAGGTTACGCAAGTAACCATGACAACTTTCTGTATTTATAATTGCATGGCTAGATTGGTACTTTATTCAAAAGCAGCAAATCTCATCTTAAATATGAACAGCCCTTAACTTCCAAAAAGTTCAGACTATACATGACTTTAAAAGAGCTGAACTGTTAAATACTGTTAGGTTGAATTTGAAGAGGCTCAGGTGAGGATATGTGTAGTCCAGGCTCACCAGCTGCCCCTTGATCTCCTGCTGCCCTGCCAAAATTCACCTTTTTTCCTTGTCTTTTCTGTTCATCTGTGGTCATGAAAACAAAATAGTTTTTGTGGCATGATTTGTAGGTAACAGTAACTGGATCATCGTTTTGAACTGTTGTAGTAATACCATGGTATTTTTTGAAGTAATACCATGGTATACATTAATGTACCATGGTATTACCATCTGATACCATCACTAAAGTGTGTTTTTACGACATGTAAGGGAATTAATCAACTTCACAGTGGCTGGACATTCAAAAATAAATAAATTATATTATTGTGTTCTACAGTATACATGTTATGTGCTAAAAAGTTGCAGATGATGCAATGTTGACATAGATTTGTAAATAAGCCCCCATGTTAGCTTTTGGATTTTGGCGAGATCTTCTTTGAGAGTGAGGACCTTGTTATTTGTTTTTGTATGTAATTAAGAGGATGTTCACTTCATGTTGCAGTTTGACTTGCCTTTTAGACATGCAAAGAGATGCACCATCAGCCTCTGAGCCCAACTTTCTTCTGCTCTTAAACTTCAATACACACTCTGGGGAGGAAGTTTATTTGATTATATATAGTGGAGTCCAAAACTCCGAGACCACATGGAACATCATGGTTTTTTCATTTACCCCTGGAAATAAACAGAGTTTTAGGATTTTGATACAATTAAAACAAAGGAAAGTTATGACATAAAATGAAGAAGGAATATTTAAGATATTTAACTATTTCTAGGTCACTAATCAAAGTAGCAAATTTGTGTCATTGTTAACACTTCTGTACTAAAGGTTTGATTTTCTTGTTTCCATTGAAGCACATACGATGCACATTTTCAAATCATGCTGGATAACATAGATAATCAGGTTTTGCATGAACTTGTGGAGTCCATGCCAGCTTGAATGCATGCTGTCATTAAAGCAAAAGTTGAACATAGCAAATACTTATACATTCTGAAATTCATGTACGTTTTTCATTTAAACTTTTCACTCAAATTGTTATGCTGATTATTTAATTTGTAAGAAAAAAAATTGCTAGAAAATACTCAAAGAACGCAAAATAGAAGCATTTTCACTAGTGTATACTATGAAACTGAATGATTATCATATTCATATATCATGGTATTTACATGGCACTCCCAGGCCCTTCAAAGAAAACCATGGTATTTTTGTTTATAAATGTTGGCTTTTCTGTGTCCTATGAAAAAGAGAACATCAACATGTCTCCAAGACTGCTGTGCTAAAATTAGTTCTTTAAGTGATCATCGATGCAGTTAGCCAGCGTGTGCCATAAGGGTAGGAGTGACAGCGTCACTATGGCAACTTTCATGCCACGGCAGCCGTGATGTCCCACGCAGTATGGAATGCGCCTGATTTGACATTCTGCCTAATTGTACCGTTTGCTGGAATGTCGTTTCCAGATTGATTAACTATTTGTTTTTTACAAGGGTAAATTTCACAAATCCTATCAATAACATGTCCAGGTCATATTTCACTACAAAATCAAAAAATATATGAATAAACCTTGCACACCTGAAAGATTACTGGCAGGTGCGTTAGACAACAGCTATTATAAAGAAAAAAGAAAATATCCTGCACACTACCATAGCTTGCAAAAACAATCTAAATTACAACATTTCGGTTCTGCATCCTTCGTCAGGAATAAAAAAAAGTTTTTAAATACTTAAAGCGACACTGTAACTTTATACAAAAAATAACAAAATGTTATTAATGTGAGATTGCATCTTCCAAACCATGTCTTTACCCAAATACACTTTGATAAACCTATAATAATAATTTATATTTTAGAGCTGTCGGGACTGATTTCACAGGAAATTGCATACATATATGTACATATACATATATGCCATGAAAATGGATTTATCCATTTTCATGGCAGTTCTCATTACCGTAAAGGAAAAATGTATGCAAAAAACATACATTTGATTTTTTATTTTATTATATTTTATACATTTTATGTACTGTATTATTATTTTTTTATTATATTTAAATTTAGCAGATGCTTTTTTCCAGAGCAACTTACAAAATGGGATGTATCATCACAATTATATAAACAATGTTATTTAAATTATGAATATATTTATACATTATGATATACAGTATGTGTATTATGATATCATGTATATAAGTTGTATAAGTTGCCTTATTTATGCATTTAACTTATTGTTGAACATTATTCTCTTGTATCATGCAATAAGCCACTCGATGGCTTTCATGAAATGGCGGCAACAGCAGTAAGATAAAAGTCGCCAGTGTTCAACAAAAAGTAAAATTTATCATTAATAATAGTCACAATAAACAAATCTTCCTCCAAGAAATATCGTTTTTATATCAAGTTTGCGGTTGCCAAGCGATGTAGCAACTTTAGATTAATACAGAACACAATAATATTAGAGTCGTCCATTGATTAAGTGGATTCAATCGATTACATGCTATGCTGATTAATTGCAGTTAATCGCATATACAAATATTTGCAGAGAAATGCCTCCAAATAACAATAGTTCAATATATAATGATTAAATGATTATAAATAATTCTATTTAAATAATTTTATATATAATCAATAAATAAACAATTGACTCTTATGAGCCTGTTTTTTTAAATAAAATGACCAAAAAGACTAACAAATGAGTAACAATAAATGTGTTAACATTTTGATAATAATAAATAATAAATAAATAATAAAAAATATTTTAGATAATTAAAATATAAATTACTTTTTTGTGGCAGACGAGTAAAGCTTTGATAAGACTTAGAATTTGCATTCTAATAAGCTTTAGAATGCAATATATTGTTATTTTTCATATCATTGTCCATAAGCCTATCATTGGCCTACAGTCCCGAACAATCAATTTTGCAATTGAATTCAACAATCTGCCCATGATATATTTATAATAAGGGCTTTTCTAAGGACACATCTTTGTACACATAGATTTTGGATCGTCTCACTTTGGTTGCACTGCGTCATAAACAAAGCATTCTTAGGTCACTGTGTCAAGTTAAACGTAGTTTTATACTTAGAAAAACACGTCTCGAGATCCCTGCATTCGGAATTGCGCTTCATCCAGCTGTTTTTGAACGAAATAATGCACTCTCATCTTGTGCTATCGCTAGTGTCAAGCAAGCCTGAGTGGTTTTGTTGTCTGTATAACTGTGCGTTGCCTATACAGCTGGAGTTTCGCTTACTGCCCCCTGCTGAAAACAGGCAGTACTTCAAGCTTGAAGTGCTCTGATGGTAGGAATATTCCTTGTTACTTATTATAAATCATTTTTTAAAGCATTATTTTTTACATTTACATTTATGCATTTGGCAGATGCTTTTATCCAATCCCCCCGGAGCACCCTGGAGTTAAGTGCCTTGCTCAAGTACACAGTGGTGGTGGCTGTGAGGATCGAACCGGCAACCTTCTGCTTACATTTTATAAATATATAATTAACCACACTAAATTAACGTGTTAAATCGACAACCTTAATTAATTTAGAATATGAATTAATATAGAATTCACGCGCACAGGTGTTCATCAACATTTTACATCGGTTTTGAGCGTGGCTCTTCCAGTCAGAATGTAGTGAGAACTATCTGTTTTATTAAAAAGCAATAAGCAACTGAAGACTGTGTGTTACAATGATTTTACCATGGGTAGGAGGGTTGTAGGCACTCTGCTTTGCAGAACAAATCACTGTAAATGTCTTTATTTATACTTACTGGGCACAAAGCCTTAATTTAGTTAACCTAAAATACGTTTTTATTCTGCTACGGTTTCGTTTGGTGATATTTCTCTTGTTTGCGCACATGCCTGAAATTCTTGATCTAGGAGATCTCGGCTAGTCAAAGAGCATTGATGATTGGTTAACTAATTGTGGGTGTGTTTTGTAC
Source organism: Myxocyprinus asiaticus (assembly GCF_019703515.2). Classification (NCBI taxonomy): domain Eukaryota; kingdom Metazoa; phylum Chordata; class Actinopteri; order Cypriniformes; family Catostomidae; genus Myxocyprinus; species Myxocyprinus asiaticus. The sequence continues at coordinate 8,649,290 of NC_059359.1, forward strand.
GTGACATTCTTTGTTTACAATCACATGTGCTAGCTGAGGAGATCGAAGCTAGCTATGTTAAAAATGTATAACATTGATACCGTCTCTTCAAGGTTGTTTTATATGAAGTGCAACACAAACTTCACAAATACTACATGGTCTTGACAAATGCGTGGAGTGAGATTTTGGTGTTTATGGATTCAGATCAGGTAATGTGGAAAGGGCTCCATGGACCGTGACAAGTTCAATAAAGCAAATAAGTGATACAGCGCTACAAGCGGTGATCCACGGAGAGAATGTCTGCAGTATTGGCATTACTTCCATGTCTGGAACAGTATGTTAAACACCGGGAGTCGACAACCTTCAGTGACGTCACCCTCAACAAACAAATGTTAAAACAATACTGCACATTAATGCAGGCTTTTTAGGGATAGTTCACCCAAAAATGAAAATTATCTGATCATTTACTTACCCTCATGCCATCCCAGATGCGTATCGGTTTCTTTCTTCTGCAGAACACAAAGATTTTTAGAAGAATGTTTCAGCTCTGTTGGTCCTTTCAATGCAAGTGAATGGTGGCCAAAATTTTGAAGGTCCAAAAAGCACATAAAGGCAGCAAAAAGTAATCCATACGACTCTAGTGGTTAATTCAACATCTTCAGAAGTGATAAGATAGGTGTGGGTGAGAAAAAATATTTAAGTCCTTTTTTACTATAAATGTCCACGTTCACATTCTTCTTCTTTAGTTTTTGGCGATTCACATTCTTTGTGCTTATCGCCACCTACTGGGCAGGGATGAGAATTTATAGTAAAAAAGAACTTGAATATTGATCTGTTTCTCACCCACACCTATCATATCGCTTCTGAAGAAATGGATTTAACCACTGGATTTGTATGTATTACTTTTATGTTGCCTTTACGTGCTTTTTGGACCTTCAAAGTTCTGGCCACCATTCTCTTGCATTGTATGGACCTACAGAGCTGAGATATTCTTCTAAAAATCTTTGTTTGTGCTCAGCAGAAGAAAGAAAGTCATACACATCTAGGATGGCACGAAGGTGAGAAAATGATAAAAGAATTTAAATTTTTGGCTGAACTATCCCTTTAACGCACAGCCTCTTGTGGCTTATTGCTTTAAAATTTAGGACTGGGGTGATGTTTTCCATTACGTGTATATTTTCTTGTTAAGCAGATTAGCTTCACAGTCTAACTCTGCTTTTTGCTTTCTTACAAGGAATAATAGTCTCTTTACATTATATATTAATGATGCTTCTGCTGTTGAGATTGATTTTATGTCATTCTTACAACATAAAACTCATTATTTGCTGTACTGAATGATTTTTTTATGCAGTAGGATAAAAGCTCTGACTGTATCCTTCTTTTTGAACTCAGGGAACAAGATTACATTTGACTTGATCAGTTCACAGCTTCTCAGAAGAAACCTTTAGACTCCCATGTCTAGAAAATTTTGCATTTGTCTAGACTGTTCTGATGACTCTATGCTGCGTGTGTCTTTTTCCAAGCACTAGCGACTGGCAACGGCTGCCATCTCAGCAAGTATATTTAGGTGGTATTTTTATCCACGACTCCCTTTAGAAACAGGATGACAGACCTCAGCATGACTTCCTGTTACATCGGAGATTGAATTGTGAGAAAAGTAAATATGAGCATGAAAGACTGAATGTGGTATGGGAATCTTTAGAGAGTCACCTCTCTTCCCTCAATAATTAGTTAGTTCAGCCACTCAATCACATGTTGTTCAAAACCAGAATGTCTTTGTCTTCCATACGCAAAAAGAAACATTTTGAAGAATGTTTGCACAATGAAAGTGAATGAATATTCTGCTAAACATTAATTGTAATATTTCTCCCTTAATTTCGAGTCAGGCTTGACGAACATAATAACTTGCGGATAAATGATTGAATCAGATGATAATGCAGTAACCGCTCCTACTCACTTTCAAACTGTTAACTCATTTATTATTACTCATTTGATAGTCTTTTTGGCCGTTTTATTTTAAAAAACAGGCTCACAATAGTCAATTGTTTATGAATTGAACTACACTACTTATGCTGTATGTCTGTTGTTGCTTGCAACCAGCAAGAACAACTCAATAGAAAGACGTTTATCCTATTTGTCTTAGGATATCTTGCGCCACCCATTCTTCATCCCACATCCCATTAAATTCAACCTGCAAGCTCAGAACTAAAACTTCATTTTATTTTGTATTGGTGCTGTAGTATCAGTTGCGGTACAGGAAACATTATTAGAGGTATTTTAGTACAGTGTTCTGTCCACATTGGTGGAAGAATGCAAATGTTCAAGAAATGCTAACAGAACCGAACGGTAAAAAAATAATGGAACCGGTACTGAATAAGCGCCTGTCTACCTGGCTACCTCTCCAATTTCATATCTAATAAAAGTAAACAAAAAATATAACTCATATATAACTCACATCATATATTCACCATCTAACAAGTAGAGACATTAGCGTCCATTGAAGCCAGGTTTTATTTGTTCTGAAATGAAGCGTCAAGAAGCTACAAATAAATTGCCAGCGGAAGAGCGTTTCAAATGCATCTCAAAGGGATTCAGTGTTCTGAGCCAGACAAGTGGGATGAAAGGACGGCACTAGTGCAGGGTCATTGAGAATATTGACTACTGACGTTCCTATCTAAAGAAAACCCGAAAACTTCTGTGCTGATTCATGGGATGGGATGGGATGGGATGGGATGGGATGGGATGGGATGGGATGGGGGGGTTTGTACTCTAAGATAAACAAAACTCACAGAAGTCTGTTTCAGCATACAAATGGCATTGGATATAACAATTCCTTTTCTTGTATGTTGTTCTAAAAACTTTATAAACAAACACATGATTATTGTATGTTTTGGGTATTGTTCTCTTTGGGTGCTTTCGCACTAGAACTTTCAGTGCGGACCTGAGTTCATTTTACATCCGAGTTTGGTTCATTTGGTTGATGAAAACGTGGTTTTTCAAACAGTGTGAAAACTGCATTAAAGTCTGTGTCTCCTCACATGAGAGACTCATGATAAAGTAGACAATCTCAGAAGCATGTAGAATCATTTACATTAAGACATTATTTACACTGTAATTACCTTAGAGTCATCTGATAGTCCTGAAGTCAGATGTTTAGAAGATCTTTTGTGGCCGCCAGCAATGTGATGTTATGGAAGAAGATTTAAAGTCAGTGTTCTGTAGAATTGATCATATAGCAATACGTTCCACACAACATGTGAAAAGGGGAAGAATATATTCACACCATGCAACGTTTCTTTTGCTGTTAGTTTGTTTTTCTGACTTCAGTGTTTTAGGTAACACTTTACAATAAGGTTCCATTTGATAACATTAGTTAGCAACATTAGTTAATATGAACTAACAATGAACAATACTTTTACAGCATTTATTAATCTTGGTTAATGATAACTTTTAACATGAAGTAATAATTTTTTTTTTTTATTAAATCAAAAATTGTATATGTTAACATTAGTTGATGCTCTATGAAATAACATGAATTAACAATGAACAATTGTATTTTATTAACTAGCATTAAAACGTAATAAATGCTGAAAAAATATATTGTTCATTGTTAGTTTATAATACTGTAGTTAGTGCATTAACTAATGGAACCTTATTGTAAAGTGTTTTTTTATTGCAAATTTAGGACAGGAAGTAGGACTTATTTTTATATAGTTAAGAGTGCAACAGTGCCCACCCACTTTTTCAACCATCTGGGTTCTGAAAGTGTTTTCGCCTTTCATTTCTTACATAGACTTTTTATAAAATCCTTCATAAAAGAGATGTAAGCCATGAACCAAACCAACCAGTTCTGAGATAAATCACAACATCACAAACTTTGTTTTGAGGCAAAAAAGTATTTGAAAATCGGACATAAAGACAAAGGTACAAGGCTACTTACCGTCTTTCATGAGGGCACAAACTACAATCCCATGAAGCATTGTGAATGATGTCATTAAATAAAAAACAATGGTAATATATAAAACTGCTGATTTTAGGTTGTTGATTATAAGTATAAAAAAAAATAAAAAATTCATCCAGTTTGGAATGCCCAATTCCCAATGTGCTTTTAAGTCCTCATGGTGAATGGGATTTTTACTTACGGAACCAGACTGTTGCGCACTATAGCCTTGAGCCAGGTAGCAGGTGGTATTAGGGGGAGGGATATTCTCATTCTAGGGAACATTTGATTGGACAAAAACCTGTGCAGTGCAGGATGAGTCATCAGTATTTTTTATTTGTTTTCTCAAAAGAGAAAGACTGTACATTTTTCATCTGTTTATTTGCTAAAAGTGATCTATAAACATTTTAGAGTACACTAGCATATAGATGGCTTCAAAATTAACAGACAAATTGAAAACAAGCTACAAACTTCAATTTTGATTTCATGAGGATTGTAACCCAACCAAGAGGAACACAAAGAGAATGACCACTTCTCATGTTTGTTTACTCTATGTGTTTTTTGTTTGTGTGTTGTGTAGGTGGAATCACGGGACACTCTGAACAACATCGCGCTGAAGTTTGACACCACGCCCAATGAGCTCGTTCAACTCAACAAACTCTTCTCCAGAAACGTTGTCCCTGGTCAGGTGTGTTGCCCTTCCTCTACCTCATTCTCTCTCTCTCACTTACATACAACTTTTTATGCAGTTTTTTTTTTTTTTTTTATTATTGCAGATTATTCGCAAAATCTGTGTACAACATTTTACTGGACAAAATTATTTAGTGCAAGATGAGTCATCAATATTTTCAGCCTGTTTTCCCAGAAGAGAAAGACTGTTGGTGGAATTCACCAAGAATAAATTGTGCCCAGTAAAAGCGGCATTTATTTGCACATGCTGTCTACACCGGTTTAGCGGGCAATTAAATAAAGTAATTATACAGATCAGGCAATGGCGCAAACGCGCTAAAACAATTTGTGCTGAACAGTTTGCTTGCCGCAATTTCGATCTTGCAAGCCGGTTCTGAACACTATACCGATGCAGCAGACCACAGTGATCAGACACACTTTGTCGGGACTGTATAGCTTCACTCCACTACTGTGATCGAGATACCTGAACCATCTTTCTAACAAGCCGAAATTGCACTCGACTACACTGGGCATCTGAATATATTCCAGCTTATAACACTCTTCTCCATCAATTGATCATTATTTCATGGACTAATACTGCCATAATCACTAGAAAATGTACATAAAAATCCCGGTAACACTTTACAATAAAGTTCCATTCGTTAACATTAGTTAATGCATTAGGTTTCATGAACAAACCATAAACAATATATTTGTTACATAATTTATTAATCTTTGTTAATGTTAGTTAATAAAAATACAATTGTTCATTGTTAGTTCATGTTAGATCATTATGCATTAAATAATGTTAACTAATAAAACTTTTGATTTTGAAGTATATGTTGAAATTAACATTAACCAAGATTAATAAATGCAATATTATATTGTTCAATTATTGTTCATTGTTATTTTATGTTAACTAATGTTAGCAAATGGAAGCTTATTGCAAAGTGTTACCAACATCTCTTTTTAATAATATTCAAAATTAGTTGCGCAATGTTTATTGCTCCGGGCATATAGCACAGAGTTTTGTGAATAAAGCACAATCTTAAATGAGCTTAATTTACATATGACAGTGACTTACTGTAATTGAAGTACTCAAGATGCAGTGCAATTTCAGCACTGATTGCGCCTGCTTAAACTAGATTGCAGGTAGTTAGTGAATAAGATGCAGGTTTTTACGCTAAAATGCCACACGTAAAAGTGGCACTACTGTTCAGTGAATCAGTGAATACGCCCCTGAAAATTTTAAATGCATATATCTGCTTAAAGAGAATTTCAACAGCCTTTAGGAGTGCCCTAGCATTTAGGTTAGCCCCTAAAGCTAACAGACATGAACTGAAAGCCACAAAGCACCAATGCTGATTTAAATTTTCTCAGCAAAATTCCATTAGAGCACTTCACACCCTCACCACTTGATCTCTGCCAAGCATCAGACAAAGAATCAATCTCTTAGTGTTTAATGTAGTGCAGCAACATATCAATTATTGACCGATATTACATTAATTACAGAATATCATCCCAATCTCTCAGATAGATGGAGTGATTAATGACTGCTCTATTCAAGTCAAAGCATGAGCGCTTACGAAATATCCCTTGCGAAACAGCTCCAGCATTGCCTCATCTCCTCACAAATACATGTTAAGTTAAGCAGAGCACGCTGATGTTCATGTGGCACTGAGCGCTGTAATGAGAGGGTAATAGATAGAGTCATATGCTGGAGATGGGTGGCCACTGCATGACACAGTACAGCTGGAGGGCTGTCAGCGTGGTCACGTGACCAAACTCTGCGGCTTCTGTCATTAGCATAATCTTCCCCAGTGCTTCGGACCACTGAACAGCCCCTCCACACTTACTCCGCTGCCTCCAAACTAACACGAATGGAGCCCTGTCAAGTGCATAGAGAGCAGATATGCAATGAGAGACATCATGTTTTCTTCCCTGTACTTTATGACAAACCCTTTCACATGGGAATGTTTAGAAAATATACTTAAATAAGTGTGTGTATGCATGTGTGTGTGTGTGTGTGTGTGTGTGTGTATATGAGTATGTTTGTGTACTTAAGGTAAGAGAGTGTGTGTGAAACTTCCCTGGATTACATTTTTATTTTTTATTTTGTTAAAAAAAAATGTGAAGAAAGATCAACATAAATGATGACGAAAGCCCAATATTGAAGGCCACTGATCAATATTTACTGAGTAATCCATTCATTTGTATCCACCTTATTTTTCAGCTAAACTAGGGCACCGCCATTATCAACGTTGAATGTGGACCACTTTCAGCTATTTTAGCTATGTAAAAATACTGCATTGTGCTGCTTTACATTACAGGCTGGCAATAAATGTCGACATATTATTATCATTAATTAAGATTTTCATAAACTCATTGGTTTTGAGCGCATACAGTTTTACCGTTTATCGCACACTGTTGCACTGGAACAATGAATGAAATCATGTGCTGACAGGACAGTCCTCTGTGCCTTCCTGACATGCCTCCACAAAATGTACACAACCAGCAGAGAGAAGAAAGCTGCCAGGAAAATGCTGCTTCAACTTTCTTTGCACCAAAGCTGCATCTTGTTTCATCTTGGCAAAATAATAAATGCATTATTCTCTCCGTTCTTGTCAGAGAGCATTCTCTCTTTTTTAGCGGTGTATAGTAAACAGACATGCAGATCAGCATTCAGCATGGCTTATGAAACATCACCTTTGGAAATAAATAAAGGCATCATCGGAGGTTATGCAAGTACATATGAACGGAGGTTTACATGGAGACAAGAAAGACTGCATCGTCATGATCTTAGTAAAGAAAGAAGCAGATTTTATTACTGTCTCTTCAACACAACACATAGCAACAAGTGAATGATTTACTTACTCTTTTACTATAAATGCTGACGTTAGAAAATTATCCGACATTGGCACATAATTGTGCTGTACATCCTGTGGTTGTGTGATAGTTTATCAGCCCATATTACTAGATTCTGGTATTATAACCTTCTTGTTATTTACACTGCGGTCAATGCCAGCGGAACTTTCTCACATTTGCCGGAAATGCAGCCGCTGCTTACTTCCACGTTGCAAAATAAGGTGGATAGGTGGGTCACAATTATCATTTTCGCTTATGATTTAGAGCAAAACTAGACAAAGAAAATAAATAAATTGCCTTAGAAAGGTGGCAGCATCATTATTTTATTTTTACAAAGAGATAGGAAGGTCTATTACAAAAATTATTTGACTTTGGAACCCCTTGTTGGATTAAATGCCAATGGTGTAAATCCAGGAATTGGAAAAAAAAAAGTTGGGCGTGCCTATAATTCCAAGATTACTTAAGATATCTTAATATCCTTTTGGATTGTGGCTCTGAACAAACCTTCCTTTTGGTATGTTCTTGTTTAAGGCCCTATATGGTAAAATCCCAGAGAAATGGGGCTCTCAGTGTGGCTCCATGAGTAAATTGTTACATTTTACACATTTTTAATGGACAAAAACCAAATATAAGTCACATGAAGTACAAATAATGTTGAAACTAGAATGTACCTTTATTATTCACATAAAAACAATATGTCAAAATCTAAATTTTCGAGAGAGTGTGTCAAGTTTTGCCTACATTCTGGGGTCCATTGTGGTCTTTATGTGGTTATTATTATTATCCATCATAATTTTAGGTATATTACCATTTAAATAGATAAATAGCTCAATATATGCGTGTTTGTGCATGTATTTTAACTTAGCTTTACTTTGGGGACAAAATGAAAAATGTCCACAGGAATAAGCTAAATATTACATACATTTGTCTTTAAAGTAATAAATTCTAAAAAATAATTAACTCTAGAAATAAATATGAAAAATGCACATTAAAAAAACTATTTTAAGTTTTATGCATTTAAATTTCATAACAAAATTCAGTCAAATTCAATTAAGTAATCTTTAATAAAATAAAGTTTAAAAAGCTAAATATTTGAGTTTTATTCATTAGAATTTGCTTTATGTTGAAGCAATGTCTATTGTATGTTCTCAGCTAGATTCATTGTGTTTGTGTGTGTGTGTGTGTGTGTGTGTGTGTGTGTGTGTGTGGTTGTCTATATGGTTTACGAGGACTTTGTTTTAGGTTACAAACTGGTAATTACAAGGGTATTATGCTATAAATGTGGTTTATGAGGAAATTTCTAGTGTCCCCATAATTCAAATCGCTTAAAAAGCATACAAAACAATGTTTTATTGAAAATGTAAAAATGCAGAAAGTTTTTTGTGAGGGTTAGGTTTAGGGGTAGGGTTAGGGTTAGGGGATAGAATCTATAGTTTGTACAGCATACAAATCATTATGTCTATGGAGAGTCCTCATAATGATAGCTGCACCAATGTGTGTGTGTGTGTGTGTGTGTGTGTGTGTGTGTGTGTACATGTTTATACTACATTGTGGGAACCAAATGTCCCCACAAGGATAGTAGAACCTGAGATCACCTACATTGTGGGGACCAGCCAGCGGTCCCCACGAAGGAAATGGCTTATTAAACATACTAAATGATGTTTTTTTGAAAATGTAAAAATGCAGAAAGTTTTCTATGAGGGTTAGGGGATATAAATTATTGTTAGATCTGTATAAAATCCAAAAAATGCATGGAAGTCTATGGAGAGTCCCCACAATGATATATAAACATAGTATGTGTGTGTGTGTGTGTGTGTGTGTATGTGTGTGTGTCCATGTCCATGCATGCAGTCATTGATCTGGTGTATGTTAAGAGTTGAGATGTGGTTGTGTTTCCAGGTTCTGTATGTTCCTGACCCAGAGTATGTGTCCAGTGCGGGCAGCTCTCCCTCCTTCAGTCCCAGCAGCCCCCTCTCTCCCACGTCCTCAGAGGCCGACCTGGAGAAAGTGACTACCACGGTACCTGACATTTCCGTCTGCACGCTGCACAGCCTCATAGTTTAACCAGCTCATTTAGGTTGTGAACAGTAGTGTATTTAGTATATATGTTTGTTTGATCTCCATCTCTTTAAAAGGTGAAGTATAAAATTTCTGATATGAGTTTGGGATGGGGCTATCTTTTTGTGGAACAAACAGTGTTTGAAATTTGTTTTTACTTGTCTTTATTTATTTTTTATTTTGTTTAGTGCAACTAGTGTGTTATACATGTCGTGACATTCATTTTCTCTGAATTTCAGATGCATTCAGCGTTGTGTCGTAGAACTTGATGTATCTAGATAAACACAGGAACAGTTTTTGTGTTGGCACCCCCCACGTAATGATACATCATGTGAATTGTCCTTATTCAATGGTTACGGTTAGAAAGGTCAGCGGCAAATGGGGTTAAAGGTGAAGTTATTTGAACATTAAATGTTGCATTACAATGTTTGACCTACAAGCAATGGTGTAGCTTGGCGTTTCGTTCCATAGAGTTGAATGCATCAGGGAACAATTCACATAAATCATGTGAACAGGCCTTTATGGAACAGAAATCATGAGCAGACTGTATGAAATCCTTCTGTTTAGTATTAGTGAGGAAACATTGTGCTTTTTCTTCCATAAGCTGATATGAAGAATGCCTGTATCAAAAAATAGCTCTCCATTATGTTGTCAAGTTATCGTTGTGTTTTTCTGTCATGAGGAACGTGAAGAAGATGGTAGATTGAATTCCTGCTGACTCTAGACAAATCACAGAAGGTTATCAAGTTCATATTTAAAGGTGAAGTGTGTATTTTTTATGTTAAAGAAATAGTTTTTCATTTCTAAAAAAAATTAATTAAAAATGAAAATTTCATTTCTGTCATTATTTACTTTCTCTTTGGTTTTTCCAAACCCATATGACTTTATGACTTTTCCATTCAATGAAAATGAATAAGGGACTGACTCTGTGGAGCTCCAAAATGACAGAAAAGAACTATGAAAGGATCATAAAAGTAGTCCATACAACTCATGCGCTATATTCCAAGTCTTCTGAAGTCATAAGATAACATATCAAAATGTATTTTATCCCAACTTAATATGCTGAGAGAACAATAAATAAGCCAACGGTGTGAGTTAGGGATGGGTCTGCACTGTATGTTTTTATGACCAATGTAAGGGGGGCATTTTCAAGAATTCAAATTTTTTTGCTATTTTGTTTGGTGATTCTAGTGGCACAGAATTTACACACTACACCTTTAAATAATGCAAGAGATAAACATGCCACTGGTGATACTGTATGTTACTAGTTACAATACAGGACAGATGGATACATAAGGAATTTATACTACTACACAAATAGATGTACTTCTGCAAATTTGTTTTTGCGCAGGTTTTGAGATCACCTGGCTAAAATAAACCCAGGGCTGTGTTTATACTGTTGGCCATGATATTTACACACCCACTGTAATTAAATAACTGTCATAAGCTGTGTTGACTTGCCCTCATTCTGAGAAGCATTTGAGCGAAATCCCATTGATATGTGCCGTCTGTACCATCACTTTGCTCTAAAAGGGGTTTTCTATCATCCATCAACATCCTTTGTTGCCAAGTAGATTCAAAATGTTTTATGTAAGAGCTAAAACAGTACATATTTAGTAAAAAAAAAAAAATAATAATAAAGATCACTGCTTTTTACTGAATGAACACCAGGAAGTGCATTGTAATGCAATTATATTTTGCTATCAAAATCATGTAGATCGGTCAGCCTTTGTGGTGATGCATGTAATTTTTGTGCTGTGGAATAGCATTGTATTTTTTTGTTTGTGCTAATTGCTGTTGTGGCTTTGTTGTAGAGTTCTGTTGCAGAAGAAGGCTTTACCTTTAGCACTCTGGTCTCCATAGTGACTGCTGTGACGGTGCCAGATTCCTTTCTCAATGTTTGCCTGAAGCTGCCTGCTTGTGTGCTCTGTCTCAGACACTCCTTTCCCCTTCGATTTGTTCACACGGACCTATTTAGGCGGTTCCTTTGGGAAAAAGAAGCTGTAAGCTGGCTAGCAGTCTGAGACGGATGTTGTGATGGGGACGAAATGAAGCCCTTGAAACCGTGAGACTTTTGCTTTCTTCCTAATCATAGTGAGCTGTCTAACTTGACACCACTTTATGGCATCTATAGGCGTAATCCTGATCCAAATGACAGCCAGTAACATTATACTGCCTTCCAAGACACCTAGTTTGGCCACATTGAGGCAGCATCACATGTATCCTTTGCAGAGAACACAATCCCAAAATGCATTTCACCATGCTCCATGAATATACACGTTAATTATTTACTTAAATTAAATTTTCATAATCAAAATACTGTAGTTATCTAATTTATCTGGACTATTTTGCCCTTTATTTATGTGTGCTATATATTTTTAAGCTTACATGGAAATTAAATGATTGTGGTGACATTTTTGCAAAATGATATGACATGGTTCCTTACACATATCACAGCAGTTCCCAGGTGAAATGTCCACTGTGTTGTGCTGAAAGCGAGTTAAATTTTCACCGGAAGAGATGAGGTTTTAAAGGTGAATTGTCTATTGAGTTGAGTTTTGTCGAATCAACAAAACGTACCTCCCTACCCTAAACCTTAAACCTGAACCTAACCGATAGTGTCAGAATAAGAAAACGTGAAAAACGCGATTGCTGAAGCAACTATGTCATTTTGTGGTGCTTCAATGACAATTTCAGATCATGTGTCAATCTTTCATGCTCTGCGGGACTCATTTAAATGACCTTTAAATGTCTGTGCAATTAATCTGGGCGTTATTATTCAGGTAGCTAGCTGACTTGTTCAGCAAGATTCTCTTCAAACTGTTGCTCAGTACAATTCTGTTAATAGTTGACCTGAAAGAGAAAACTGGCTGTAGAAGATGACTGTTGGCAGTATGGGCCACAGTATATCTACGCTGACATTGCGTACTTGCATTGCGTTATGAATTAAAGACATTTCGGAACACAACAACATCCGAAATGGAGAATGCGTAGCTAGAAACATTTGTGTTCCCATTCTTGTGTAAAGTATACTTCAGGCCCTAGGAGGCAGCTGTATGTACTGTAGGCTGTAGACAGCAAGGCAGGGTACTAGGTTTTATAAAAGAGTCTGGGGCAGATTCACTAAGAATGAATTGCTCCTGCTAAAAGCGCAGTTTTTTTTTTTTTGCACACACTAACTGCAGTCGTTTAGCGCCTCATTCACAAAAGGAATTATGCAGATCAGGCAACGGCGCAAACGTGCCCACAAATTCGCTGCTGAACGCAATTTGCACGTGCAATTCTGATCTTGCAGTCCGATTCTGAGCGCAGTATAGTCAAAGATGCTGAAATACCACGTGCAAAAGTACCGCAACTGTTTAGTGAATTTGTCCCTCTGTGTCTTACTCTCAGAACAGGCAGCAGAGCTCATTGCCTTCTTTAACCAAAGCTAAGCCATTTCCCTGCCTGCTACAGTAGAGTCCTCCAGAGAAAAGAAAGGGCATGAGCCAGGTCCTGTTTGACTCAGTGGTGTAAAAGGAAGCACTTCAGTAAAGAAGGCAACTCTTTTGCCCAGGCTTTAACAATCTTTTAATTAAAGAGCCATTATTGCAGTGCTACAGACTGGCCTCATATTAATTATTAAAGTGGATGCCCTGGCATTTTTGTCTGTAATGAAGAGCAATAGTAGATGGTGACTGCAGGGTGCAGTTTGTTTGGTTGGGGGAGTAGATATTTTCTGTTGTCTCTTGCCTTAAATTAAGGCAATTATTTAGCTTACTTGCTTAGCAGTTTACACTAGCAGAAAAGGTGTTGTACCGGTTCCAGAAGTATTTTTTTTTTTCATAAAATCCTTCATAAATGAGTTCTAAGCCATGAACCAAAGCAACTAGCTCATATTTGCAAATATACAACCAGTGCACGACGACCAACTCGATTGCATCATTCACAGTGCATCATGAAAGTGGGCGGTCACTGCAGAGCTCATTTGGCATGCTTTGTTGGCCACGATTCTCTGATTGGTGGAGCATTTCTTTTCAGGATCATTGGTAGTGTAGTTCTTCACCAGGAATTCCGCTATTAAACACAATTTAAATTTTTTTTTAAATGAAATTACTTGGAGTGATGGCTTCAACAGGAGCATATTGCCAACCTCGGAGCTCATGATAGGGCTGTCTTTAAAGGTTTATAAGTTATTGTTAAAAAGTAATCCACCAATGGAAAAACTGAAAGGGATAGTTCACCCAAAAATGAAAATTTTCTCATCATTTTCTCACCATCATGTCATCTCAGATGTGTATGACTTTCTTTCTTCTGCTGAATACACACAAAGGTTTTTAGAAGAATATTTCTGCTCTGTAGGTCCATACAATGCAAGTGAATGTTGGCCAGAACTTTGAAGGTCCAAAAAGCTAATAAGGCAGCATTAAAGTAATCATAAGACTCCAGTGGTTAAATCCATATCTTCTGAAGCGACATGATAGCTGAGTGAGAAACATATCAAGTCCTTTTTTACTTTAAATGTCCACATTTACTTCCACATTCTTCTTATTTTGTTTTTGACGATTTGCATTCTTCATGCATATCGCCACCTACTGGGCAGGGAGGAAAAATTATAGTAAAGAAGAGGACTTAAATATTGATCTGTTTCTCACCCACACCTATTATATCACTTCTGAAGACATGGATTTAACCACTGGAGTCGTATGGATTACTTTTCTGCTGCCTTTATGTGCTTTTTGGAGCTTCACCGTTCTGGCTACCATTCACTTGTATTGAATAGACTAGCTGAGATATTTTTCTAAAAATCTTTGTTTGTGTTCAGCAGAAGAAAGAAAGTCATACACATCTGGGATGGCATGAGGGTGAGTAAATAATGAGAGAATTTTCATTTTTGGATGAACTATCCCTTGAATGGGATTTTTACTTATGATATCCTGTGTTGGGCTCTATTACCATGGTATTCTATCCTGCAATGTGCTAAATTTAGTGTGGTTCATGAGAAAAATGAGAGGGAGTGAGAGACAGGCTGAGAAAAAGAGGAAAGAAAAGAGAGGAGGAGGAAGGCCAGTGTGTGTGTGTGTGTTTGAATGTGTGTGTTAGAGAGAGGGCCAGTGTTAATTACCAGTGGCTGGTGGTGTTGGCTGACACTAGGAAAGGTGACTTTGTCTCTGTTACTGGTCTGATTTCCTGCCCAGAAACTCTTTTGGTGCTCTCCACATCAATGACAGCATGAAACTTTTTAGACTTAAACCAGTGAAGCTGGTTACATGGATGCAACAGTTCTCAGGCATGTGATTGACAAAGGACAAAAATACAGCCAACAGTCAAAAATACAGTATATCTTTAAATAATCTATGATTGATAATATGATTATGTATTTTTTGGAGGATTTAAATTCTTGACAAACAGATAGTTGTTGATGAGCACAAAACTACTCAAATTTAGTGTATAAGTTATGAAATTGGGAACTTTTTAAGTCTATTTAGCCTTTAATCTTAATTTAATCTTTCACACACCTTTTCTGTTATTCTGTCTTCTGACACCTGCAAACAGGCATATTTATTGAAAACAACTGAGTGAACAAACCTAATAACCTATTCTGAACAAAATTCATTCTGTAAAAATTACCCAACATATTATAGGCAAACAGTCAGGACTGAAAATAATTAACAGGTAAGCAAGTCTAAAAATAAAATGGGCAGAGATGTTGTGCATGTTTTGCGACTTGCATTAGATATACTACAAAATATTACAGCTGTTCACTCAAGAAAGTTAGCCAATAACATTTAGAAATAGAGGCCTATGATAAACATAAACCCAATATATTCTCCTAAAACATGACATCCACTCATAGAATAACCACTTAAACAGTTGGCATTTCTTTGAAAAGTAGCCTACTTGATGAACTGGCAGGGTAAAAAAATAATGTGGAAAATATAGGCATACCTAGTGTACAATAGCCATTTACTGCTTACTCAAACCATACATTTTTGTTGAGCGAAATTAACGTCAATGTGGTCTGGTGACAGTTAAGACCTGACTCAAACCCCATTATAATCAGTGATACTGTCAACACTGGAAGCGTCCGTTGAAGCGCGCCACACTGACAATAAACGGATGCCCCGTCTATTTTGCACTGCACGCGCTGGCTCTCCTGCCAGCTAGACAAATGGGCCACTTCAGAACATTTGCTTTGACGCGTCCACTGCAGATAGCCTCAAGTATGAAGGTAAATCATAGAGCTTGCATATTTGGATTTGAGAACTTGTATAGTAAATATGTGTACTCATAAGTTAAAATTTACACTTATAGCAACTATGTGAAAATTTGTAAAATAAAAATTTGAAGTTGAATGTTGCAATCTGCACTCACAGACAATAATTCAAAGCTTGTGTTTTGAAATCGCAATTGCAGACAAATAGTCACAAATGTGTAAAATGACATTAACATAAATACAACTACAGACACAAACTTGTATTACACATAAACGTTTGTACTTTTCGTTTTCGCAGTACAGCCACAAATCGGCACTTACAATCTCTCAAATCTGGCACTGCAACTTTAAATCTTCACGCCTTTAAAACATTAAAGCATCATAGGCTGAAATGTGTAAATAATATACTTTCAATTGCCTTTATTTCTGATTTAGTGGTTAGGCTTACTGGCAGCTCATTCAGCGACCTGGGTTCAAATCCAGGTCAGACAGGATGCATTTGTAGCTTTACTGCAGATTTTGATGTATTTTTAACAGATATAATGAAAACAATGTTTTAAAACACACATACACAGACACAATTTTTAATTTGTACAAAATAAATAAATCAAAATTGTAACTGAATCTGACAGCCAGCAATCTGAGAATGCTTGAATTACTGAGAAAACAAAATACAAACTACATTTTCCATACATAGTTATGGGGCTTTTTAAAATTGTCAAACCAATTTAAGATTGAAAATCTTAAGGTTTTGCCTTACAAACAGAATTATTATGGTTCTAAAGAAATTCCTCATGCGTTCTCAGAGTTTATTCTCTTTTATTCTCACCCATTGGTCAATTTGGCATTTGTACTTGCTCTCCACAAAACATTTTTATTAAAAAAATGCGCTGTTCTGAAAGATCATCTTTTGGCAGTGTCATGGGTAGTTATAAACATATGACATTGTCATGCATATAACCTTAAAGTAAAAGATGTTAGAACAGTGTAAATAAAAATATAGATGTTCACAGGAGATTTGAACCCAGATCGAAATACATGGTTAGCGGACACCAGGATTTTACAAGTGAGATTTGCTAAATAAAATGTATTGCGAAGGTAGTTGCAAAAGTCAAGGCGTGAAGATTAAAAGTTGCAGTGCCAGATTTGAGAGATTGTACGTGCCGCACATATTTATTGTACAAGTTGTCAAATCCAAATATGCAAGCTCTCGAGTTTTGCTACTGATTTACCTTCATACACAAGCTGTTGAGTCGTGTCCACACAGACGCACCCGGTGTAGACAGGTGAGGTGATTAATCCCTGAACTTGAAAATGTCCGTTCGCCTGGGACAATAAAGCCTATGTTCACACCGCAGCTGATGTGGCCCAGAAACATGTGACACAAAAAAACTGTAGGCACGCAGAGGTTTAAAGAGGACTAAAATGTAAAAACAACCATAGTCATCCAACGTTTCGCAACTCTGCTTCCCGCACCACGACTAGTGATCCCCAATAGATACTTTGCTTTTCTTGCGAGAGGACAGTTTTCAGTGCGCGCTGCAAGAGAAAGAGATCAGGCTGGAAGCAGTGCGTATTCTCACTCGCGGCATGTGCCGAAAAATGCAACAATAAAGCGCTAAAGCAACATTTGCGCCATGCAAGGGAAGGTTGAATAACTCTTGTTTGGGTGAAGAGTATGAATAATGCACTGTTGATATTAATAATGAGATATAACCCGCCCCTAATTTTTTTAACGGATTTACACAATTCATGTGGGCCACAATTTTAGGTCGGAAAAAAATGAATTCCATAAAACCACATCCCTGAGTTCTGTATATACTGTAAGCCTACTGTAGAAAAAGGAATAGTAGTTAAAGGAATAGTTCACCTAAAAAATTTCTGTCATCATTCACTCAACCTTATGCCTTTCGAAACCTGTATGACTTTCTTCTGTAGAACACAAAAGGAGTTATTAATAGATGAATGTCCAAGCTCTTTCCCATAAAATAAAAGTGAATAGTTGCTTTTCCACTAGCGGGCCAGTGTGAGCCAGGTCTATCAACTGGCCAGCCAGGGCCAATAGCCTCAGACCTCAAGCCGCAAGACCAAAATCTGGCCCAAAAGTTGTTGTTTTCTGCATATCGCTGCCCCACTCGGCATATCGCTCTGCCTTTTGTGGCCCGTTCTGCATAACGCGGTGGCCCATTTCGGCCGGTTTCGCGGCCTGCCCACCGGGAAAAGTCCCGGTTCTCCCGATGGCCAGTCCGCCCCGTGCCCCGGCCGTTCAGGAAATCTCCCAATTCTCCCGACGGCCAGTCCGACCCTGTATAAAGGACTGTTGTTTATCTTATAGTTATTATTAGTATCAGTTGATAGCATCTGTTAGGTTACTCACTCTCAGTGGACACATCATTACAATAGCAACATTTCTGTTGTGATTTTGAGTGCCCTTCCATCTTCTGCTTCAGACTATTAGCACTTCAGTCAATAAGCTGGAATGTGTAAGAAAGGCTGTGTATGGAATTTAACTGTGTTAGAATGCTGAGTGTGAAGTTTAACTGTGCTGAAATGGTGTGTGTGTGTGTGTGTGAGACATTTAACTGTGTTCTTATGATTTGTGTGGAGTTTAACTATACTGTAATGGTGCATGTAGAGTTTTTCTTTGCCACAGTACATGTGTGGAGTGTTCTTCAGTTGTGTGTAAAGATGAACTGTGCTGGAATAGTCTGGCAGTGACCTAATGGTCACATGGATGTCATCCACCCACATACACAGCAGCCCTGCAGCGAGGGTCAGTGCCCTTCTTCTAGGCTTAGGTTCTAAATCCAGCCACAGGTCTCCTCCAAGCTGGATTTCACTGAGGTGCTCTTCACTGGGCCGTGTAAAACCAGCCCAGTATAGGTAAGCTCCAGATGGCCTAGAGGACATTAAGACACGCACAGACTTTTTCCTCCTCCATCTCTGATAGAAATCTCACTGAGCCAGAATACTTTCATCTCCGCACTTTTTGTTAGTTGGAGTCCCTCTCCCACAGTCACTTTGATGTGGTTTAGTAAAAACCATGCAATGTTCTCTGTGTTTAATGGTGTTTGAAAGGTGTGAAAGCTGAAAAACTTTATATGGAGTTAGGAATAAAGTAAGGTGCATTTCGTACTGTTCTAAGCCAAGTGCAGACAGACAGCACACTGGAGGTTAAGTCATTCACTAAATAGGGAGCAAGAGAGCATCCTATAGCTCTCTATACAGGTAAGTGCATTCAATCCAAACTTCCTATCAAAAGTTCAGTTTCAGGCTGCAGATGATGTTTGGACCACTAAATGTGTTTGGCAGACATGGGTCAATGATAATCAGTGCATAGATTCAGTATTATTTTATTTTAACATGGTTGGCAGTGATTGGATGATGCTGGCCATTACTTTGAATCAGAATTAATTATGCTAATTTCTCAAGTAACCAACACTCCTGGAAACATAAACAGTTTGATTAAAAAAAAAATAAAAAATCCTATTGCTTGGTAGTATTTAAAATTTCACAACTTAGTCCCGCTGTCCACATACACCATACACAAATGGATGTTGAAAACTGTTTGCTCTATAAAAACTATTTTAGTTTTTTGCATGTTTGTTGTGATGCTTCTTGTTACAAATTAAATTAGGGAAATGGAAAATGCACACAGCAGTCAAACTCAGGTCTTAGGAGGTTAGAGGAAGTTTTCAATGGCCAAATATAGTTTCATGGTTATTTAATAAATTATTTAATGTCTTATTTAATAAGGTTGTGATTTAAATTTTAAGCTAAAAGCTTCATCAACTCTGACAACTGGAGAAGCACAGTTTTCCCCCAGTTTTTCCCAAATGCTTTGAATTTTGAAGCATTGAAAGAGATGGTGTGATGGGGCTGGATTGACTGAACAGATTATCTACAGTACGTGGATGAAACGACCTGTATGGCCCTGAGCTCTGAATCTCTGGATTACAAATAGAATTTCAGAAACATCCATCCCCAATACCCCAAGTCCATCCCCAAGTCCAAAAAAGTCTGTACCATATCCAGAGATGTCATTTGTTCTTTAAATGTTCCTAATCGAGGAGTTCCTTGGAACACTGGATGCTAAACATTCGTTTGAATTCCGGTTGTTAATAATGGCTTTGATGATGAAGTGAGCTATGAACAGCAAGCCATACATCAGAATGCTGTAAATACACACAGCTATTTGCGTTTGGCTGGAAGTTACAACAGTAGCATCCTTCCTCTCGATGCTGTGTGAGACAAACACCTTCCTGGGCTGCCGGAGGAATAGAAGCTGTCTTTGGAAGAGATGGAGAGTGTGAACTGTGAACTGGGATTCAGGAAGGCATGTTTTGACTCTCTGGTTGCTTTTTCTGGGATCTGATGGGTGGGCCAGTCTGTCACAGCACGGCAGAATGTGTAATGTCGAGGCCAGAGGGTGGGAACGGGCTGCTGTGCTTGTCAGGGGAGATTTTGTGAGAGCAGCTCCAGGGAGAGTTTTTGGGAGATTTGGGAATTAAATATGAATTGTGATCATCTCTAATTTGTAGAATAAAATATGTATTTTATTTATGGTGTTCTGACGCTAACGTTATGGTTGATTATGGGTGATTTGTGATTAATTTAATCATTATAAACCATAGCCAGCGTTTCTCTACTGACATATGTTCTCTACTGAAAGATATTTATGCCACTTCTGTTAGAAAAGTCTATGTAAAAAAATTAAGCCCAAATGCCAGTGAGGAAAGCATAAAAATTAAAACTTCACTTTCAGTCACAATTATTTAAGCAAAGCAGTAGTAAGAAATAGTTTGATTGTTGTCTGATTGTGTTTTTATTAGTGAGATTTTCACTGATGCATTGTAATATGTTGTGACAGCTACCCTGTCCTAAACACTGTCACGGTCCTATCCAGAGATTGAGAGACAGAGAAAGTCAGTGGTCTTTTGTTGAGTCACTACCCCCAACACTTCGGTCACATCAGTGTCAGTTTGCTCCAGCCGCTCAGAGATGCACATGTCTGTGTGTGTATGTAAGTGTGTATATGTGTGTGTTTAAGGGGAAGTGAGAGCAGAAGTGTTTGTCGAAATAAAACCGACAGCTGTGGGCAGGAGGTTGTGTTTGCAGGAGACCCAGTGCCCATTCTCTCACTCCTGATGTCTGCACTGAGTGTTCACTCCTCAAACGCTCTTTATTTAGCCGTACTTTCTTCACATACACACACGCACAATCACTGCAGTGTTTCCCACAGGATTTTGTGAGACTGTGTGGATGGACCTCGGACCCTCTAGGGGGGCATCCTCTCCCGAAATAAAATTTTGTACATTTTAAAGTTAAATGCATCAATCTGGTGCACTTTGAGAGCAAAATTAAGAGGCTAGATCTATGAAGAACTTTTGTGCTCTTGTAAACAATTTTGTGCTCTAGTAGTAATTTAATCAAGACGGTAACAAACCACAAGAAGGATGTTCCGTTTTCAGTCAGGGACTGTAAAGACATAAAGCCCTTGTGTCATTGCCCACATAGGGCTTTAGCCACACCTTGAATTCAGGGATTAACTCCCGTTCTTTTCTATACATTTGGGAGTATATTTTAGTGTGACGTTATCTATTTTTTTGAATGTGTGTGTAATGTCCAAGGCTGAGTGTATTTGTATTTGTATTTATATTTGTATTTGTATTATGTGTATATAAGTTAAATAAAGTTTAAAATGTATTATTGTGTTTGAATAAAGTACAATATTCAGACATGTCTAAACAAATTATCTGAATTCAGAGAGTTCAGAAACAGAAATGAACTAAACCCCTGTGATAGTGAGTGATAAGACATTGATAGGCGCATGAAAAGAATAAAAATACAATTAAATTGTTTAAAACAAAGGAGGAGCAAACAATATAGATTAGTGATTGATCCTTTGCAACACTGTTTGCACATGCACAGCTCATTCACGTCTATGTCAGCTGCCGTATGGTCAAATGAATGTGCTGCTCCTCTCTGCCACTCACTGAACAGAGTAAACGCAGAGAGAGGTGTGCCTGCGGCAGGAAAGCAAGATCTCGTGCAATACTGGCGACTCTCTTCTACAGAAAGTATCTAAGGTTTGTCGAAAAAGTCACTAGATTTGTCGCTAGGTGCTTTTAAAAAAATAAATAAAATAAATCACTAAGTTGGCAGCACTGTAATGTCAGGCAACTTTTATGTTGTTATGAGAAGTGTAAAAATATTTTCGGTTCATTATGTGGCAGGCCGCCACACTCTAGGTAATTAATGGGAAACACTGCACCGCGCTGCTTTTGGTTGTTGTGCTGTGACTGTGAGCAGGATTGACTAACATGATTCCCATATAAGATTAATATGAAACCATTATGATACCAGTATGAGACTGGATTATGTTTAGTATGAGTCAAGAATGAGACCTATATGAGACTAGACAAAATAAGTCCAGTTTGAGTCCAGAATGAGACCAGTATGAGACTGGAATAAGTTCAGTATGAGTCCAATATATGACTGGAATAAGTACAGTATGAGTACAGTATTATACCAAACTGAAACCAGTATAAGACTGGAATTAGTTCAGAATGAGACTGGAATAAGTTCAGTATGAGTCCAATAAACATCCTAGTACCCCTAGGGACTTCAGGACCATGGCCCTGACATCACAGGTAATGAAAATCTTTGAGAGAATTGTTCTCCAGCACCTTAAGCCTTTGGTACGTGACAGCTTGGATCTGCTGCAGTTTGCTTACCAGGCCAGGATAGGAGTGGAAGACGCAATAATTTATATGCTCCATAGAGCTTACACACATCTTGAGAAATCACAAGCAACTGTGAGGATTATGTTTTTTGACTTTTCAAGTGCATTTGACACTATACATCCATTGAGGCTGGCAAAGAAGTTATCTACAATGAAGGTGGATCAGAGTATGGTGTCATGGATTGTAGACTATCTCACAGATAGGCCACAGTTTGTTAGACTGCAGGGATGCTCATCAGAGCGGGTACTGAGTAGTACTGGTGCACCGCAGGGGACTGTTCTGTCACCTTTTTTGTTCACTGTATACACTTCTGACTTTCAATATAACTCGGGAGCATGCCATTTGCAAAAGTTCTCAGATGACTCATCCATTGTCGGATGTATTACAGAGGACGTGGATGGAGAATATATGATATGCCCAGGACTATGGTGTCAATGAGCCAGTGGGCGATCCTCTGCTTGGAGACAGCGCTTCCTTTCCACTGTCCACCAAAGCAGACAAAGAGCTGCTCAGAGACTCTAAAGCTCTGCATGCAATCCAAATAGATGCGTAAAGCGTGCACCGGACACAGCAACGACAGGGCTGGGTCTGCCTCCTCCTGGAGCAGCGCTTGCAGGTTCACCACCTGGTCCCTAAAAGGGGTCGTGGGAACCTTGGGCACATAGCCACATAACTCCAGGCACATTTCGCTGACAGAGAACGCTTGCAGGTTTCCTACCCTCTTGATGGAAGTGAGCGCAGTCAGGAGGGCAGTCTTCAAGGAGAGTGCCTTAAGCTCAGCTGACTGCAAGGGCTCAAAGGGAGCTCTCTGTAGACCCTGAAGAACTACAGAGAGGTCCCATGATGGAACGAGGCGTGGTCTGAAGGGATTCAACCTCCTGGCGCCTCTCAGGAACCTGATGATCAGGTCGTGCTTCCCTAAGGACTTACCGTCCACTGCGTCATGGTGTGCCACTATAGCGGCTACATACACCTTCAAGGTGTAAGGGGACAGCCACCCTTCCAACCTCTCCTGCAGGAAGGAAAGCACTGATCCGACTGCGCATCTCTGGGGGTCTTCGCATCGGGAAGAACACCACTTAGCGAACAGACGCCACTTAAAGGCATACAGGCGCCTTGTAGAGAGGGCCCTAGCCTGAGTGATTGTGTCTACCACCACGGGTGGTAGACCACTTAGGTCTTCGGCGTCCCGTCCAGGGGCCAGACATGGAGATTCCAGAGGTCTGGTCGTGGGTGCGAGATGGTGCTCCGTCCCTGAGAAAGATGGTCCTTCCTCAGGGGAATTTGCCGGGGGGGGGGGGCCTGTCGCGAGGAGCGTGAGGTCCGAGAACCACGTCTGGGTGGGCCAGTAGGGTGCTATCAGGACGACCTGCTCCTCGTCCTCCCTGACCTTGCACAGGGTCTGTGCAAGTAGGCTCACTGGGGGAAATGCATATTTGCGAAGTCCAGGGGGCCAGCTGTGTGCCAATGCGTCTATACCGAGAGTTGCCTCAGTGAGGACGTACCAGAGCGGGCAGTGGGAGGATTCTTGGGAGGTGAACAGGTCTACCTGTGCCTGTCCGAGTCAACTCCAGATCAGCTGGACCACCTGAGGGTGGAGTCTCCACTCTCCCCTGAGGGTAAACTGCCGTGACAGCGCGTCCGCTGCAGTGTCGAAGTCGCCCCGGGATGAGTGGCTTGCAGTAACTTGAGGTGCTGCTGACTCCAGAGGAGGAGATGGCAGGCGAGTTTTGACATACAACGGGAGCGCAGACTGCCTTGACAGTTGACATATGCTACCGTTGCCGTGTTGTCTGCCCGAACTAACACGTGCTTGCCCTGGATCAATGGCCGGAACCTCCGCAGGGTGAGCAGAATTGCCAGCAACTCGAGACAGTTGATATGCCAACGCAGCCGCGGGCCCGTCCATAAGCCGGCGGCTGCGTGCCTGTTGCAAACAGCGCCCCAGCCCATTTTGGAGGTGTCTGTTGTAACCACGACACACCTGGAGACCTGCTCTAGGGGAACGCCTGCCCATAGAAACGTGAGGTTGGTCCAAGGGCTGAAGAGGCGGTGACAGATCGGCGTGATGGCCACGCGATGTGTCCCGCGGCGCCATGCCCATCTCGGGACTCGAGTCTGAAGCCAGTGCTGAAGCGGTCTCATATGCATCAACCCGAGCGGAGTGGCCACCGCTGAGGATGCCACATGCCCTAGGAGCCTCTGAAAGAGTTTCAGTGGAACCGCTGTTTTCTGTTTGAACGCCTTCAAACAGGTCTGCATCGACTGTGCGCGCTCGTTAGTGAGGCGTGCCGTCAATGAGACTGAGTCCAACTCCAAACCGAGAAAAGAAATGCTCTGAACCGGGAGGAGCTTGCTCTTTTCCCAGTTGACCCAAAGCCCTAGTCGGCTGAGGTGCGAGAGCACCAGGTCCCTGTGTGCACACAACTTATCCCGAGAGTGAGCTAGGATTAGCCAATTGTTGAGATAGTTGAGAATGCAAATGCCCACTTCCCTTAACGGGGCAAGAGCTGCCTCTGTGACCTTCGTGAAGACGTGAGGGAACAAGGACAGACCGAAAGGGAGGACCTCGTACTGATACGCCTGACCCTCGAATGCAAACCGCAGGAAGGGTCTGTGTCGTGGAAGTATGCGTCCTTCAGGTCTACCGCCGCGAACCAATCTTGCTGCCAGACTCTCTCCAGAATGCGTTTTTGCGTCAGCATCTTGAACGGGAGTCTGTGTAAAGCCCCGTTCAGTACTCGCAGGTCCAAGATTGGCCGCAACCCACCGCCTTTTTTCGGTACAATGAAGTAGGGGCTGTAAAAACCCCTTCTTCATCTCGGCCGGAGGGACAGGCTCTATCACATCCTTCAGTAGGAGGGTAGCGATCTCCACGCGCAAGGTAGCTGCGTTCTCACCCTTCACCGAGGTGAAGTAGATGCCGTTGAACCTGGGCGGATGCCTGGCTAACTGAATCGCATAGCTGATTCGGACGGTCCGGATCAGCCATCGCGACGGATTGGAAAGCGCAAGCCACTCGTCCAAGCTCCGAGCAAGGGGGACCAAGGGGACAATCTCATCGGACGTACCGGCAGGTGGGGCCTCGCTTTAAGAAAGCGCAAAGTAGGTTGTTCTTCCTTAGGAAGTTACGGTCTTTTAATGTGAGTACAAAGCTGTTGCAGATGTTTTATCAATCTATGGTGGCCAGTGTAGTTTATTTTGCTGTTTTGTGCTGGGGAAGGCATTGGGACAAATGGGGCCAATAAGATAAACAAACTAGTGAGGAAAGCAAGCTCAGTGGTGGGGATAAAATTGGATAATGTGGAAAGGGTTACTGAGGTGAGGATGAGGGGAAAGCTGGAAGACATTATGGGAAATCCTTCACATCCTCTTAATAAGGATCTGAGGAAATTGAAGAGTAGGTTTAGTCAGAGATATATTCAACCCAGTGCTTCAAAATATTTAGGAGGGTCTTTTGTGCCATCTGCCATTAGATTATTCAATGCCACTGTCCACAGCATGTCACACTCTATTGATTAAGTGTTAAACATTTTAAATTTTAAATTTTGTTATGTATGTGTGTGGTTTTTTAAACTGTTTAAAGCGTGTGTTTATGTATATTTATGTGTATTTATTTATTATGTATATGTATTACTGTTATGTGCTACTGTGTCGGATTTAATTTATCCTGTGGGTATTAATAAAAGTATATTGTATCGTATCGTAATATATGACTGGAATAAGTACAGTTTAAGTACAGTATGATTCCAAACTGAAACCAGTATGAGACTGGAAGTAGTTCAGTATGTGTCCTGTATATGACTGGAATAAGTACAGTATGATACCAAACTGAGACCAATATCAGAATAAGTACTGTATGATAACTGTATGATACCAAACTGAGACCAGTATGAGACTGGAATAAATCCAGTATGAGTCCAGTATATGACTGGAATAAGTACAGTATGATAACTGTATGATACCAAACTGAGACCAATATGGGATTGGAATTAGTTCAGTATGAGTCCAGTATATGTCTTGAATAAGTACAGTATGAATACTGTATGATACCAAAATGAGAGCAGTATGAGATTGGAATAAATCCAGTATGAGGCCAGTATATGACTGGAATAAGTACAGTATGATAACTGTATGATACCAAACTGAGACCAATATGGGATTGGAATTAGTTCAGTATGAGTCCAGAATATGACTGGAATAAGTACAGTATGAGTCCAGTATATGACTGGAATAAGTACAGTATGAATACTGTATGATACCAAAATGAGAGCAGTATGAGATTGGAATAAATCCAGTATGAGCCCAGTATATGACTGGAATAAATACAGTATGATAACTGTATGATACCAAACTGAGACCAATATGGGATTGGAATTAGTTCAGTATGAATACTCTATGATACCCAAATGAGAGCAGTATGAGACTGGAATAAGTCCAGTATATGACTGGAATAAGTACAGTATGATAACTGTATGATACCACAATGAGAACAGTATGAGATTGCAATAAGTCCAGTATGAGTCCCGAATGAGACTGGAATAAGTCCAGTATGAGTCCAATATGTTACCAGAATGAGACTGAAATTAGTTCAGTGAATGACTCCCATATGAGACCAGGACCAGACCACTATAAGTCTAGTATAAGACCAGAATGAGTACAGTATGAGTTAGGTATGAGACTAGCATGATTCCAGTATGAAACCGTTATGAGTTGCATATGAGTCCAGCATGACCCCAGTATGACTTACTCATTGGTCTAGTATGGGTCTAGAGTTAGAACAGTATGTGTACAGTTTCTGTCTAGTGTGAGACTTGTATGAGACCAGTATTAGACCACTATGAAACAGTATGAGTCTAGTATGTCTAGTATGAGACAAGAATGAGTTCAGTATTAAATTAGAATGAGTCTGTTATGAAACCAGTTTGAGTTTTGTATGAGTCCCAAATGAGACCAGTATGAGTCCAGTATTAGACCACTATAAGTTGAGTATGAATCCAAAATGAGACCAGAATGAATCCAGTATATGACAAGTCTGAGTTCAGTATGTGTTGTGATTTAAGCAGATCACCCATACAATAAAAGTACTCAGTGGAAGTAGCCTGTCATGTCTCTGTCCTTTTCAGGACTCAAATGGTACTCCTCGCTCGGAGGCTCCTGCCCCTCCAGTTCTCTCCGCCTTGCGGCCCTCCCGTGTGGTTTCCTCCACCTCGGAGGAAGAGGAGGCGCTGACAGAGAAGTTCCTCAAAATCAACTGCAAGTACATCACAGACGGCAAGGTGAGTCAGAATTTGCTTTTACAGTTGCAGCAAATCCAAAGTTACATGAAGTTCCTTGACTTATGGAGGAACGCGGAGGAGTCCTCAGGTTAGGCACTAATAAGATACTTGTCTTCCTCTGGGAAAACTAAAGACTGCAAACAGTAAAGGGTTCCAAGATTTGCTTCAAGTGTAGGAGCTGAGCAACTGTCTCCACTACTGATCTGTTCCCCTTAGCGAACACTCTTTGCCTTACGAGTGTAATTGTATTTGTACAGAGTTGATTGGCTCTAACACTGTCAAAAAATTTCTGTCCACACTTTCACCCCTCTTAGATATGGGACTTAAGTTTTATGGTGTTGCAACACTGAAACTGAGAAAAATGTTTTCAAAGTTTTTTGATTGTCCAGCCAGTTGTATATTATAAAATAATCTCAATATGTTTTCTGTGAATCTGAGCATAGTTAAACCAAACCCCTTTGTCATAGGACAGACCGTAGTGTAGGAGACCCGATTTTGGTTGAAACAGTTGTTCTGTGATTACTATCTGACATACCTGTTTCATGTGTTACAGGGTATTGTTAGTGGGGTGTTGCTGGTGACGCCCAACAACATCATGTTTGACCCTCTCCGAACAGACCCTCTGGTTTTGGAGAGGGGATGTGAGGAGTACGGCATCATGTGTCCATTGGAGGAGGTTCAGTCTGCAGCCGTCTACAGAGAGATCACAGACAGCAAGATCCGAGACTCTGTGCCTCCGTAAGACAACTGCCTTGCCTCATACTGTCACATTAGGACAAAAATCTCAGCAGATGACCAATAATCAAATCCTAAACGAATGTAATGGAATTGTTTCTATAATACTTTGGAATAGGGTCAATAAATATACTTTTCCAGTAGGGGGCAATATTTCATTACTATCTGACATACCTGTTTCATGTGTTACAGGGTATTGTTAGTGGGGTGTTGCTGGTTTTTCCTTTGGAAGGGCAATTTTTTTTCTAACTTTATAGAATGACCCTGTTCCATCCTTTTAAGTCAAACACTTCAGTTTAATCAATTAATTAAATTTGAGTAATGATATGCTGTAGGCTACGATTAAACTGAAATCAACTAATGTGTAGGGTTGGGTATTGGCATTGATTTCCCAATTTAATTTGATTTAATTAGATTCCAAATTTTCTTTTGATCAGTATCTGTTAATTTGAGAATATTTTAGTTACAGTGTCAACACGCATGTTTCAATAATTACAAATTGACTGATCTCTACACTGCATAATGTGCATTGTGACTGAAACAAATTCCGGGATCACTTTTTTTATCATTCACGTCTTTCTAATTATTTTGGCCAATTAGTTAACACACTCTGTAAAATAAAATCTGTAAAATTTACGGTAAAATACCGGCAGCAATGGTTGCCAGAAATTTACCATGTTTCATGGTGACCATGTGACCATGTTTCAGGCTTTATGGGATGTAGTGTAATTTTGATGCCTGTATATTTACGGTTTACTACCATTTAGATTTTTAATTGATATAAACTTTATATATTAACCTTCTAGAACCAAAAAACAACCTTTACTTTTACGTATTTACGATTATACGATTGTTGTTTTTTGATTATTGTTTACATGTATTCTCTTGTTAAATATGATATACATTTTTACCATAAAATTACATTTATTGTCTTGTTAAATATATTATCTTATTTTACCGTAAATGAAGTTAAAAACTGTTAATTGGTTAACGGGTAGTTACCATTTTTACATTCTTTTACCATTAAAATTACAGACATTTTTTACCCTAAAAAATGATTATAATAATACAACACAGAGGAGGAGATGACAGCATTTCTCCAGATTTTTAATATCAAACAAAACTGTTATGTCCTTCATGCCAAATTAAAATAAAACAGAGAAATGAGATGTCAGTGATATGATTCACACAGTAAAAGTGGCTAATGTTCTGTATAAGGATAATGGTTTTATTAATAAAGTTTTATTTAACATTAGGGTTATTTAACATATCCAGATTAATTAACATATCAATATTATTATTAAGTAAATTGTAGCATTTGGTAACTGTGACAGGTTCTTAGCTCTCTTGTAAAGGAGGAAACGGGAGCCGGATAAACAATCCACATGAGTCTTTATTTCTACACACTTTTCAGTATTTTCAATACTGTTTGCTTTTCAGCACAACATGCACACACACAGCTTCGTGCATCTCTCTCTCACTCCCTTCCAGCAAAATGGACTACTCTTTTATATCCCTCTCAGCTTTCACTGCAAACACAAACAGCTTTTAGAGATAATTTCCCACAGGTGTCAATCCTTACCGTTCTTCCTATCGCGGCCTCGCTCTCCACAGACATAACTCGGCCACGCCCCCATCACCACAGTAACATTATATTTTGTGATTTTTCATACCAGTAGCTTTAGTACCATTAACTTACTAAATATACTGTATAACAGCCATCCCTCCAGAACCTTTGGCCTGTAGCAGGTGAGGAGGCTTTTCAGACAGATGGCAGCATAAGGCCTGATTCACACACTCTGAGAGCCGAGCGTGAGCAACGCAGTCACGTTGGGCTTTTACAGTCTTCTGTGTCACTATTCTGTGAGACAGTGCTCCATCTGTGTGCAGAAAGAAAAATGTTATATCATCCTACGGCAAATGTTTTCTTTCATAAGGCCATAAATTATAATTTTTTGTTCCCTGTCTGTCACTCACTCGATGTTGTGTCGATGTAGTGACACTAGGGGTCACTCTTGGGAGCCCCAAACACCTCTGCTTTTTTGAAAAAAGGCCAATGGGAATTGGTGAGTGGAATTCACTCCCCCGGACATACGGGTATAAAAGGAGCTGGTATGCAACCACTCATTCAGATTTTCTCTTCGGAGCCGAGCGGTTGTATTCAGTGCACTGAATTCAGTTTCCCTCCAAAGACGCACCTCAAACTGCTGGATTTACGGCACATTTCAGCGGCTTCTCCCCCTCTGCATCCGTGGAGTGCAGAGAACGCCCCTTAGCACTTCGGCAGAGCGAAAAAAGAGAGTATATTCTAAAAGAGTATATTTTCATTCACAAAAAGAGCGGCACACACGGAACGTCTTTTTAAAGATGCCTTTCCTTTTGTGTGTTATTCCTGGTTGCGGTCGAATCTCTCCGCTTCTGACGGCCACGATCGCTGTCTTACGTGTCTGGGCGCTGTCCACGTGGAGACATCGTTTGTGGATGGATCATGTCCTCATTGCGAGAACATGACCATGGCAACGTTGCGGTTGCGGCTTGCCACCCCAGCGGCTCCCCGCACCGGTCCTTCTACCTACGGGTTTGAGGCCACGTTGGTTAGCACTGGGGGTGATTTGGGGACATCAATGGGACCACCTCCACCAGGTATCCCCCCACGGACCTCCCATTCCCCAGCACGCTCGCTTGCCATGGTCGGGTGCTCTGAGACCGCTGGCTCGTCTCAGGGCAAGTTCGACCTCTTGTTCGGAGCCTGGGAAGACGATGAGTTATTGAGCGCAGCATCGGAGAGCGGGCTCGTCCAGTCGGACACAGAGGCTTCGGCTGGGCTTCCTCCTTCGGGAATGGTCGCCCAGTCTCAGGCCGACGCGGAAATGAAGGACATGCTTTCCCGGGCGGCCGTGAGCGTCGGGCTAGAGTGGAACCCTCAACTCTCCTCTGAACCCTCATGGCTCGATGATTGGTTCCTGGGCGCCACCCACGGCCATGTCCTGCCTCAGTTCCTTTCTTTCCGGAAGTGCATGAGGAGCAGACAAGATCATGGGAGGCACCTTTTACTGCCCGGTCCTGGTCTTTCAGCTCCCCCACTCTCACTACCCTCAATGGTGGAGCGGCCAGGGGGTATTCGGTGATCCCCCAGGTGGATAAGGCGCTCGCAGTGCACTTGTGCCCGAAGAGTGCCGCCACCTGGCGCGGGCGCCCAAAGCTCCCGTCCTGGGCCTGTAGGTTTACGTCGTCCCTGACGACTAGGGCCTATGGTGCCACTGGACAAACCGCCTCCGCCCCGCATGCCACGGCTCTCCTTTAAGTACACCAAGCCAAGGCACTAAAAGAGCTGCACGAGGGTAGTTCTGACCCAGGATTGATGCAGGAACTGCGCTCGGCAACCGACCTCGCTCTCCGGGCGACGAAGGTCACGGTGTGGTCTCTCGGGCAGGCGATGTCCACCCTGGTGGTCCAGGAGCACCACCTTTGGCTCAACTAGGTTGAGATGCGAGAGGCAGACAAGGCACGGTTCCTTAATGCCCCCATCTTCCAGGTTGGCCTGTTCGGCGACACCGTCGACTTTGCCCAGCAGTTCTCGGCGGTGAAGAAGCAGACGGAGGCCATACAACACATCCTGCCCCGGCGCGACTCAAGACCCCGCACCCCGTCTGCTCGTCGCCAAGGGCATCCTCCTGCAGCAACAACACCGGCTCCGCCGCAGCCCGCCCCCGTGGCCCGGCCCCGGCGTGGAGCCCAACGCAGGAAGCAAGCACCACCTGTCTCACGGCTGGCCGCTAAGAACCCGAGGAGGCGGTCTACGCTCCTGTTGCATGTCACAACTCGCCCGCCGTCTCCTCCTCTGGAGTCAGCAGCACCTCAAGTCGCTACAAGCCACTCACATCCCGGGCGACCTCAACACCACAGTGGACGTGCTGTCATGACAGGTTACCCTCAGGGGAGAGTGGAGACTCCACCCCCAGGTGGTCCAGCTGATTTGGAGTCGATTCGGTCGAGCACAGGTAGACCTGTTTACTTCCCGGGAATCCTCCCACTGCCCGCTTTGGTATGCCCTGACCAAGGCACCCCTCGGTATAGATGCGCTGGCACACAGCTGGCCCCCTGGACTACACAAATACACGTTTCCCCCAGTGAGCCTGCTTGCACAGACCCTGTGCAAGGTCAGGGAGGACGAGGAGCTGATCATCCTAATAGCACCCTACTGGCCCACCTAGACATGGTTCTCGGATCTCACGCTCCTCGCGATAGCCCCCCCGGCGAATTCCCCTGAGGAAGGACCTTCTTTCTCAGGGACGGGGCACCATCTGGCACCCACGACCAGGCCTCTGGAATCTCCACGTCTGGCCCTTGGACGGGACGCAGAAGACCAAAGTGGCCTACCATCCACGGTGGTAGACACGATCACTCAGGCTAGGGCTGTGGCATTGCAGTTAGTGCATGTGCTTCGACATGTTGAGCTGTGGTGCTTATGTTACTGATGCAAGTTTGAGTCTGTCTCAGGTCATTTCCCAATCCTGTCCTCCCCTTTCCCCATCTTTTTCTGCCCTCGCTCGTATACCCTCGCTTATGCTTATATGTTGCAAAAAGACCAAAATAAAATAAATATTTAAGCCACCAGACGACAAGTGATTTTGAATGTGAAAGATTCTGAAAAGTTAAAAATACAGTGGCATTACGTTATGTTACAAATTGGATTTATCTTCGGATATCTTATCTAGATTGAACATCTCTCATGTGAAAAATCGGTATTTTGTCTGCGGTTAGCATCAGGAACCACGCTCCTGTACGTTTACTTCAGATATTCAACTTTCTGCTTTATTATACAGGAAATTGATTTTTACTCCAAGGTTAATGAAGCATGAATTCAGCCGCCTACATCTGGATTGCTCACTCATTTCGATTTGTAATAAGAAGTTAATGATTTTAGTAGCCTTTCCACCCCCAGATATTTATATCCTCTGTTGGTTTATGAATAATGATGTGTTGAATTGAGCTCAGAGCTGTATTCTGAGGTTCATCAGTCAGTTTGGGTTCACAGCAGGGTCTCAGTTGTGCAAGTGAAGCACAGATGCCTTTTATCATGCAGATGTACAGACAGAGAGACCTACTTTTCATTTATGCACTTTCATATTCACTTGAATGCTTATTAATTGAACCAAATAATTTTGATTAGAGTACCACCCTTGTCTTAGATGTTTCAGATGTCTTAAAGGGTTAGTTCATCCAAAAATAAAAATTATGTCATAATTTACTTACATTTTCATTACATCATATTTTTTTACTGTATTACAGCAAATTACTGTAATACAGTGATTCTTATCAGCATAATTTGAAGGCAGTACAATAAAAACTACCATGATGAATAAATACTTTACAGTTTAAATAATATACCATCGCTTTTTTGCATTACAGTAATAAAAAAAAATTTGCACATAAGAGTCACCTTAAAGGGATAGTTCACCCAAAAAGGAAATTACAGTCATCATTTACTCACCCTTATGTTGTTCCAAAACTGTATGGCTTGTTTTTCATGCTCCATTGATATTCCACTGATGAAATATAGTCATTTCAATGGGAATCCGCACAATCATGAATTTTATAAAATTGACTTCCGGTGGCGGACAATTTTCCTTTGTGGATTTTGCGTGGAGTTCAAGTTTGGTGAACTTTCACTGGCAAATTCGCCGCTTTGACCAATAGGAAGTTGCTTGGTTTGGCAGTGTCCTCTGTGTGGGTGCCGCTTCGTACACAGCTGCACTGAATATTCACAATGGACAAGGACATCATTTTAGCAGTGAGTTTCTTTTTAACATCACTCTCACAGAGTATAAATTGTAGCATTAAAAAGAGGCTGCTTGGCAATTCATTATTTTTCCTGGTTTCACATGCACTTAACGTCTGACCACGCCTTCTTCGGCAGCAGAATTTTGCAAAGGTAAATGTGACCCCGCATTTAGGCAGAATGACAGCCTCAGTCACCCTTTACTTTAATTTTATGGAAAGATGCAATGAAAGTGAATGGTTACTGTGGCAAACATTCTGCCTAAAATCTCCTTTTGTATTCCATGGAAGAAAGTAAGTCATTCAGGTTTGGAACAACATGAGAATGAGGGCTGAACTATTTCTCTAACTTTTCAGTTGAAAGATACATTTATATGTAAAACCTTTCTATTTGTGCCGCAGGGACCTTGAAGCCGTGTTCTCCGGAAGCTCTCAGCAAATGGATCAGCGTCTAAGGGAAGGTTACAACAGCATGGCTCCTTGCAGCACCGAGGGCTCCATCTCAGAGGATGTCTTCACTGAGTCGGAGCTCTCGCCCATCCGCGAGGAGCGGCAGTCCACAGAGGAGCTCCAGCAGGAGGACAAGTCATCAGGAGACTCGTCCCTATCCGTGCAGACCCTCGCCCAAGAACCTCAGATGGATCAAACCTGCCATAGAGAGGAGGAGGACAAGCTTAAACCAGAGGCACCAAAGGAGGAAGGAGAACCAGCCAGTGACACTGCCCAGCCCAACACCTACAAACAGCCCAGCCAGGAGCAGCCAAGCACACCCACCAGTAGGGACCACCAGCAGCCTCCCCACTGCCAGACCGAAGGAGTCGCCTCCTCCTCAGGTTCCCAGGGCTCAGAGGAAAGTTACCCAAATGAGGCTACACTGACCCGAGAGGGCACTCGAGATTCAGAGACAGATGTAGAGGAGCTGAGGAAGATGTGGAAGAGTCACACTATGCAACAAGCCAAGGAACAGCGAGACAGCGTCCAGCAGGCCCAGAGAGAGACCTTCCAGCAATCCAAGGGCAGCCAGAGATTGAGCTCTGCTGAGGGTATGGCAACATGCTCTCTAGTGTCTGTCTATCTGGGGTTGATTCCTCTGTGATAAACACCTTTCAAAAGGCGCTTTTCCACCATCAGGCAGAAAGGTTCTCATTGAGGTTCCGGGCTTGTTGGCACGATTACTGGGTTTTTTTCCCACTGTGGTGTTGTGAAATCAGGATTAGAATGGACTAAATCAGCAAGTGACCAGCCTTTAGTCGCCACGTCACTTAAGGCGCTCCACCAGAATGAGTACAGTTAGCTAATCGTGCTGAGAAATCCAGGCTGGAAACGATTTGTAATCGTATCATACCAAACTGTGTTCAAGTGAAAATGCTTTAACATGCTCAGAATCATTGGTCCCGATGGTGGAAAAGTGCCTGAATTTGGATCAACATAATTTGATGGTCTTGGAATAACATTCTTGTCAAAGTCCTATCCTAAATCCAAACCACGAACTACCCCTGCAATCAGAGTGAAGTTATAGTTTGATTAGAAAGAACATTAACATTATAAGTAAACATCTGGGGAAAATGATCAAAAAAGTATCTTTATTGCCTTTCAAAAAATTACTTTTTAAACTACAGACAGCGTTTTCAGAGAAATCAACATTCTCTACAAATATGTGTGATTAATGGTAGTGTCATTGTAACCATTGATGAAGACATTTGCGCGTTGCTGTGAAAGTTCCCTTTTCTCTTATGAAGGAGGAAGCTGGGGCCAGGTGAAAAGTCCATGTAAGTCTTTTATTGGTCACACTTTTAAGTTTCACACACAAACGACTGCTTTTCGGCATAACAGTTCACACACACAAGACGGCTGCATGCGTTGCTCTCCCTCCGGCGATCTGGACAGCTCTCACAACAATACAAAACAGCTGTTAGAGATCCCCAGGTGTCAGTCCTTACCGCTTTCCTGTCCCGGTCTCGCTCTCCACAGAACATCGCTCGACCACGCCCCAATCTCCACAGTTGCATTCATAAGTTTTACAGTCAAAGTGAGCTTCTGTCCTGGTGTGGCATGCTGGGAAGTGTTGATAACCTTGTGTTGTATGGCTTTGTTGATGGTGCAGATGAGAGAGTGCTGGCAAATGAAAAGTGGCTCACTTGCTATCACCACAGGGTCACTTTACCTCTGCTTTTTCATGCTGCTTTGATCCCTCTACGGTAGACTGCGCCATCAGCCCTCTCTCTCATACAGAGATAAGCTAATGCCTGTCAAACATGACAACTGCACACAAATGCTTACATATAACATGCACCACAAAACAAGAGTTGCAACCCTTACAAAAAAGTACTGTGGCAGTACCGTGGTACAGTGATGGCATCAGATGGTATTACCATGGTACTTCGATATAGAGGAATCCGGGTGGGTTGTAATTTTACCCCAGTAAATGTTATGAATTTTTGTATAGTCACAAACATTAAAGTCATGGCTACAAAAAATTTACACATTGACCTTTTGTGACAACATTCCCTGCCATATGGGGTAGGTTGTCACAATGGAACCTACCATTAAGCAGCTTATTATAGGCTTTTCAGCTAAATTTAAATAGTAAAACAATTATTAAGCTCAAAAAATGCATAAAACAGCAAAAAGGTAAAAAAGTCAAATAATATTGTAATATTCTTTTTAAATAAAATTACAGAATATAAAACACTTGTGACAAATTGCCCCAATAACAATGTGACAACTTGCCCCAAACCTTACATTTATGAAAAATACCCTTCACATTTTAACTTTTGTGCTAAGATCTACCTGCATTATATTATTGACACTTGCCTGAAAGGAATAGTTCACCCAAAAATTAAAATTCTCTCATCATTTACTCACCATCATGCCATCCAAGATGTGTATGACTTTCTTTCTTCTCAAATCAAATCAAATCCCTTTATTGTCACTCAGCCATATACACAAGTGCAACAGTGGGTGAAAGTCTTGGGTGCGGTTCCAAGCAACACAGCAGTATGACAATTACAATAAACATCTGATTTACACATAACACAGTTAACACATCTTGTTACACAACACAATATACACCTAATAATATACAATATACACAAAATAAGAAGACTGTATACAAAAAAAAATATACAACATACACAAAATAAGAAGACTGTATACAATAAAAATACACTGTACCCCCCACCCCCCCAAGGGTACCAAAATGGTTACCAAATTTTTGAAGCTCCAAAAGGACATAAAGGCAGCATAAAAGTAATCCATAAGACTCCAGTGATTAAATCTATGTCTTCAGAAGCAATATGATAGGTGTGGGTGAGAAACAGATCAATATTTAAGTCCTTTTTTACTATAAATTCTCCTTTTTCACTATCACATTCTTCTTCTTTTGTTTTTGCCGATTCACATTCTTCTTTCATATCGCCACCTAATGGCAGGGAGGAGAATTTATAGTAAAAAAGGAATTAAATATTGATTCATATCATATCACTTCTGAAGATATGGATTTAACCACTGGAGTCTTATGCATTATTTTTATGCTGCCTTTGTGTGCTTTTTGGAGCTTCAAAATTTTGGTACCCATTCACTTCACATTGTGAGGACCTACAGAGCTGAAATATTCTTCTAAAAATCTTTAAAAAC
Source organism: Myxocyprinus asiaticus (assembly GCF_019703515.2). Lineage (NCBI taxonomy): Eukaryota > Metazoa > Chordata > Actinopteri > Cypriniformes > Catostomidae > Myxocyprinus > Myxocyprinus asiaticus. The sequence goes on from NC_059359.1 coordinate 8,687,174, forward strand.
ATCTGGGATGGCATAAGGGGGAGTAAATGATGAGAGAATTTTCATTTTTGGGTTAAGTATCCCTTGAATGTATGCCAGTGTAGATTTGTTTACCCAAAAGCTACAGAGAGATTTTGAAGCTAGGTGTTTGAAACCAACATGCAAAAGACATAAAAGAAAACAAGCATTTGCGTAATTGGAATTTTGAGCTGGAATATGGTCTTGTTTGTCCACTATTTAGTATTGTGTGGCTTTATATTCTTCTAATGGAAACTAGACAATGAAATGTTCATTTTTAGGCCATCAGTTGTGTATTATTACTATCTACATGCATTTTAGCTGTATGACATTCTGAGCTCTCTCATGCCTGGAGGTGCTTTGCATACCAAAGAATGAGTCATCTAGTGAGATTATAGTTATTCAACACTAACAGCTGATTCGACTTTTATAATGAACCAAGGACTGTATTAAAGAGATCATATCATGAAGAATCAAATCTTGATCTTCTGAAATATTTTTCTTGATCTGTAAAGATGAGTTTATTGAAAACATATACTGTAACTTTCAGAACTCAAAACTTACTGTGAAAAAGGAGCACTTACTAAACTGTAAAAATGGCTCGTTCTTAAATCTTCATGGTTGGGTTGTCATGAGGATGATTATGTCTCAACTATGTTCAAACTACTTTTCAGAAACTTGACCCACCCAGTCACAGTGAGGCAATAGGGAGGTAGTAGGATAGAAACTATTATTCTAAGGGTGCTTTCTAAGGGATTCTAAGGGAACCAAGAGTACTACCAAACAACACATTCCCCGCTTCTCGCTCTCACACAGGGCTTGTGTCATGAATCATGGAGAATAAAGAATTTCTTTGAATTTTTATTTTTTTTTCTCTGTGTGCTGTGTGCTTATTCAGAACCACTTAAATAAAATAAAAAAAATACCGGATGAATTTCATGACTGTCGGTTCCGTTAAATGTTCAAAAACATACTGTATCTTATTCTACTGGTGCAGACGACAAAACACCGTACTGTTACACTGTGACAGTGTTTCGAGACACACTATTCAGTTGCGTGCGCAGCAAGAAACGCGACCAGTAGAGTCAAATTGAAGAACAAAGTACTCTTATGAGCCGGTTCTTTTTAACCATATGGGCAGAGGTCCTCACTACAGAAGCAGCGCATAGATGGTGCTGTCACATGGCACGTGTTAATTTTGGCAGCGCTGTTCAGAATGGGCCAATCACAGTTAATTGTTACTGGAGGATTTAAAAATATATATTTTATAGATACTGCTGTGGCGGATTTAACAAGTATGAAACCTTGCAACTATCAGTTTTAATTACAAAGTGCTCCCCAGAGTGAAAAAATTCGATGAGATGTAAAACGTTCTGAGATTTGAATGCAGATCAATGGAGGATTCAGTGTTGTGAGCCATCTAGCGCCTCCTTCTGTAAAGAAAGCTTTGTGTCTCACAAAATAGGTTATTTCTGACAACATTTGGGTCAATATCAAAATATGTTGACAAACATGTCCCTTGACTTTTTTAGTCATGGTAAAGCTTTCAAATAGACAAAAAAAAATTTTTAAATAAAAAAAAAACAAAATGTGAAAAATGAAAAGGTATCATTCTATAACCTAAAATGTATTACATGAAATGGCTTGACTCTGTTTTGCCAATGCTTAAAAAATATATATTTTAAATTGTCATTTACCTGAAAAAAACATCTTTTTGTCCCCTTCATCTGGTACACCACTTTTATGACATGAAAAGTTATTTATGTATTTATTTTGTTCTTATTTTTAATACGAGCATTAGTGCAAGGCCGAACAAGTGTGCAAAAAAGCAAAACAAAAATTATTATTAATAATTTAAATAATTAAAAAGAATGTTTGTTCCTTAATTTCATGGCATTAGTGTTATCAATGTTAAAACTTTATTTTTTTTTTTCTTTTTTTTTAAATACAAAAAGTTGTGGAAAATAATTTTTGAGGTCAAAGTTCAGAGGCTGCTTAAATATGCATATAGTGATTTTTCCCAGCATGTTCATTCACATTGTAACTGTAATATTTTCACACACAAAAAAAATTGGTGTTGTACCCCATTGAACCCTCAACATTTAGTGTTGTAACTCATTTAACCCTCATTAGTGTTAACTTGCTTCGTTCATGGAGCAAAATTAAATAATAAAAGAAAGAACAACAGCCAAGTTGTCTTTTATGAATACAAATAATGTCAGCATGGTACAAAATGTTAACCCTCAGCGTTTATGGGCAAAAACTGAACTGAATGGAAAATTTCAATATTTTGTTAGTTGGAAAGTCAACATTTTTGGAGAATGACCCATTTGCAGTTTCGGTCAGTTCCTCACATAAATCTGTTGTGTGACTTTAGAAAACAAGGAACATAGCACATGAGTCATATGGACTACTGTTTACAGTTATTCACTTTTGTTGGAAAGTGAAGTGCATTTTAAGAGAGTACACTACAATTGCACATCAATTTCGTCATGAATGAACCAATAATTGTTACTGTGAGAATATGTAGTTAAAGATGTACATTGAGATATGTTGTACTTGTAATAAGTGGTGTTTTATCAAAATAAATTAACTGAATGAATAAAAGGTTTTTATTTAAAATTAACAAATAAAGAATTTGTTTTAATGACATCTCGAGCATTGAAAACAAAATAAATGTGCTTGAAAAGTCCTTGAAAGTCATTGAATTTAACTTTGAAACATCTGTACGAACCCTGCCTGTCCAAAGCATCAGTCGCCACCTGAAAAACCCATTCTGACAAATCACAGGGGGTTATTGCGTTAGCTCAGAACCAACTTCATAAGTAATCTGAATTACACACTATTGGGCCATTGAAAAATAATGCTCTCCCACTGTGAGCACTAGTCTAAGTAGATTGATGTTATATTGGATGTGTAAATGGCTTTGGCTCATAGAGCACTGGTGTAAGGTGTTTCTTTCAATGCCTCCTGCAGCGTTGACCTTCTAATCATTTGTTAACAAAAGATGCATTGGGTTCAGCCTTGGATCGGAGCTCTCTGCAGGCTTTTGTTCATTTAAAGCAATTTGTTTTATACCAATGACTTTTTTTTTTGTTTTTGTATACAGTCTAATTTTAATAAAGTAATGTTTTTGTGTCTTTCATGTCCTTGTATTTTACATAGTATATTTGGCAAATCTGCTTAAAATGATGTACACTCACATGAGATGAAGACTGTCATATCAGTTAGTGGTTGACCGATATGGGTTTTTCAATGGCTGTTGCGGATACCAGGGTAGGCTAATACAGTTTAATTAAAGCAATTGAAATGAACACATAAACGCTGAAATTAAATGAATATTTTTAATCATAATATTTATGTTTGAATCAAGATTCTCGAAAAAAAAATTTTTTTTCATTGACAAGTTGTTGGTAGATTTTGAAAGTGTTTAGAAGTCAGTGAGTGAATCATAAAAAATAATTTTAAAAAGATTCAAATGTAACATAACTACATGCATGTAACGTGCCTTTCTGTTGATTTTTGTACTTTATTTTTTATTGGAGATTTTTTAAAAAACACAGAACAAACTATGGGAAATTTTGAAAAAAGGGAAGGGTTGGGAGAAAATAGGAGTCTGCACTATGAGAGTTACACAAGCCATTATTTCTGTGTTTCAGGTCTCATGGTGTCCAAGGAGAGACAGAAATCTCACAAGTTTCTGTGTCTGCGGGTTGGTAACGCTATGAAGAAGACGTTTGTGTCCAACGCAAGCGCCTCAATGCAGCAATATGCACAGCGTGATCGCAAACATGAGTACTGGTTTGCTGTTCCCCAGGAGAGGTGAGTTGGACAGAGACATGCTGGATTCAGACTTAAGTCCTGCACAGTTTGTGTCCATTATCAACATAAAGTCTGGCAAAGATTGTATTTATTCTGACCAAGAACTGTCCACTTAGACAAGAATGGGCCATTTGACCAGCATGTATATATAAATATACGTTCAAGAGCAAAGTGGAATATACAGGTGTCTGTTTCCATGCCATGAAAATTGAGATGTCATTTCTCATTATCATAATGTAAATTAATCTAATAGCTGTAAATTATGCAAAAACACAATAAAGTGATATTTAATTATTTTCATTAATAATTGTAAAATATGTACAAATCATTGTAGTGTTTTATTGCCTTTAATTTACATTGATTTAAAAGTAAAATATTGTAATAAATTACTCTACATTGTATTTACTCTATTAGTACTACCAGTAATGAGAATCACTGTTAAGAATAATGGGAGTTACAAATGGTAAAATATTCAGATGCATTCTGGTAATAAGAATTTATAAAAAAAAAAAAAAAAAAATCTTTGATTTTGACAAGGAAATATTTTCATGAGATTATCTAGAAAATTACACAGCACAATTCAATTGATAAGTCACTTTCATTTTAAATGAGAAATTATGTAAATTTGACACAGTCTTATTAGACGATCAGCTCTTGTGTAATAAAACAGTGCTGTCTTTGTTTCTCAAGTTATCTGCGCTCTGATTCAACACAAGCGCTCACTGTTTTTTAGCCCACTTGAACTTATTCTGTCTATTTTCTGTTTATCAGATGAGTCACAGATATTTTAAGGATACACTTTTTGAGCTGAATCAGAACACTTATAAACAAGAGAGTGGGAGATGCTCTGGGTGTTACCAGAATAGCTTTGGCACAGTTCACTAGTCTGCATATTTTCAGACAGAAAATGACTCCAGAAGTGTGAGTAGGGTCCAAAATTAACACTCGTTAAGCACTAAATATGTGTAAAAAATTGGCTTTTAGTCAATAAGACTCACCCATTTTAGTAGAATTGTAAGAAAAATACAGATCTGCTAAAGAAAATGTGGGAAATATTCCTCACATCAAGCTACAAAAATTAAAATATGAGGAACAAGATCAAGATATTTTTACACGACATGAGCAGTTTCATCGAGAAACAGAGACTGGCTTATCTGTGATGTGATGCTGTTCCCTTTCAAATCAGTAACTTCCATGCTGCATCAGTAGCTGACGTTGTGGGAGCAGCAAGAAAAGCTTATCTATCCGGGTTTGATTTCGCCTTTTGTCCAACTTTTTCCCATCTGGTTTCCTGTCTTCCCTATTAGTATTTCCTTAAATACTACTTAAAATAAAAAAATCTAAATGAATATAAAAGTTGATTTCCTTGCAGTGATTTTGTCACAGTGAAGGTCAGAAAATCCTGATGGTGCAGCTCTGGGCTCCAGCTCCGGATAGGGTTTCAAGGACACAGCCACTTGGAGGAGCTCCCACAGCATCAGCTACTGATGCAGCGTCTCCATCACTCCTTTCAGGGAACCAAGGTTACATCAGTAACCGAAGCGTTTGTCAAAAAATATATATTTAAAGTATATAATAAATAGCTAAATTCCATTGTCAAATGGACAAAAATATATTTTGTAAAAAAAAATGTACGGAAAGTACAGTTTACATGGCATGTATATCTAGAAATATTTATGGCTGGTTAATTTCTTCAATTCACCCGCCATAGGCAGGTTTGGGAAAAAGTGTGTGGTATGATAATATTGAATGGCATCTGTACTCCTGGAGCACTGCAAAGCTCTGTGGCCAGACTGCTGTCTGTTGCTGTCACAGAGACATGACCATGCTCGGCTACATGACCTAGTTGGGTGGCGACCCGGAAGATTAATGTAAAGTATCATGACAATAGTGCGAGAGAAGGGAGTGAGAGACAAGGCTTTGAAGCTCACAATGACTGTCAGCAACCTAATGCATGCATGCTCACAGTCACTCTGAGTTTTCCTATGGCTTTGCTTATTAAAAACAACTAAAGGCACTACAGACTAGATTTATGCCACAATGGAATGTCAATGAATAATATAAAAAACAATAACGGAGTGACTATTCTCATTGTAAATAGCACCATCCACACACCACGGCTATTTGCACTCCAGTAGTCTGGTGGAAACAAAGAAATTCTAGACAAACTGCGCCCACTAATGTCGCTGCAGTGGCGTGGTGTGGATGTGCGTTTTTCGTGCAGACAACGGGGGTTTGATTCCGCCTTTTGTCCCATTTTTTTCCATCCTGTTTCCTGTCTCCACTATTAATATTTCCTTCAATACTACTTATTATAATAATGAAAATGAATATAAAGTTGCTTTCCTCGCAGTGATTTGGTCACGGTGAAGGTCGAGGGTTGAGAGAAAGGTTTGATCCAGTTTTTTGGCAGAAGCCATAGTTTTAATGCAATTAACCATGGTGTTACTACAGTAATATGCTGTTAATATGGTAATCTTGTTTAATGTTGTGGTTATGATTTTATTACAATATACCATGGTGATACTATGGTTACTGTAGGAAAACCATGGTTAATTTTTGTAAGGGAAGGTTAGGCTTAGGGGTAGAGGTTGGTGTAGGGTGTCTTTAGGACTCTAAATAAACGCAATAAACATGCTGCAGTGATGCCCCTATACTGTACTGTATTTTAGTATATAATTAGGGGTGTAACTGCCACTATTTGCACTTAGGGCAAAGAACCTTTTTGTTGCTATCCACACTTGGTGCAAATTGCCACTGCCAAACATTAAATAAAGGAAAGGTCAAATGTTATATTTCGGTGCACAGTATACAGTATGGCTCCACTCTGCCAACTGTGATCCAGATTTTGTTTTGTTTTTCTGCCAGAAACTCGCTTAATAAATGATAGGAAAACAAATTTGATAAGCTGACTGTCCAACCATGAAAGCTCTTGTTAAATCCTGTCAAACTTAACAATATGAAAGTTTTATGAGATGTAACATAATTTTTAACAATGTACTTGTCATTCATTTCTCTAGGTCAGACCACCTGTATGTTTTCTTTATCCAGTGGAGCCCGGAAGTTTTTGGGGAGGGGGTTGGAAGCATCAGCCGTGATCCTGGCTTCATCGTGGTAAAGGAAATCGAGGAGTCAAACGAGGAGGCAAAAGAAGAGCAGCAAACACAAGAAAATTCTGATAAGGAGTGGGAGGTATGGCCTGTCTGGCTTACGCTCATGGATTGTAATGATATTTGTGAATTATGCTTGTGTCTGTATCCTGTGTTGATATGCACCGTATTTGATTCAGATTTTTTCTCTTTATTGTATTTTGCACCTGTCTTTGTGCCTTTTATGTCTGTTTCTTTGTTCCAGGTGTTTGGAAATGTCTTTATTTTGTCCCCTGCACTTCATACACCTTCATGCATTAGTTATACTTTAAGCTCCTGTATAAAATCTTGCTGAATGTTTTACAGATTAGGTTATTTTGCACTTGGTCAATACATTTCTTGTGATACCAAGATGCATTGTTCACGTGAGCTTGCAGCTGGTGTGTTTTGCATGCTTGTGCAATTGTTTTGTGTTTTATTTCCCCCCCAAGAAAGAAGCACATGTATGCAATTTATGCATGCATGAATTCCTCAGTCATGTCTATGAGAATGACATGGTTTAACATGATTAACAAATCATGCCTAAAGGTGCAGGTGTTGTTACCGTATGTATTATGCGTGGTTTGGTAAAGCTCAGTTTGGATGTTTGGACAATAGGAAACTGATTGGACAATAGGAAACTTTACCGTCTGATGTTTCCTCGCATGTTATTGTATTCGGGTTGCCGTATTGAAACTCATCTGTGGCACTGAGAAACTGATACTACGGCCCTGGTGGCGTTTAAATTTGACTTTAAATTAATGATGCAGGTAACAAAATAGACTGATTTGTTATTCGGGAACTGGAGGTTCTTTGCAAAGCCACATGATCTTTTAGTATGAATAAGTAAAATTAACTTTCTCTGACCGTGACTGCACGGGTGGCGTAGTGGTTCAATCTCAGGACAGGTAATTAGAAGGTTACTACCAGCATTGTGCCTTTTGAGCAAGACACTTAACCCCAGGACACTCCAAGTTGACCTGGAACCAGTGTAGGGGACACCGGGACAATTGTAACACACTCAATTTTACACTAAATCAGAAACAAGCCAGAGTGATGAAACAGCATTCATATGCTCTGTAAAATTATCTCTCTGCCAGAGAAAAAGTCATGCAATAGTTTTGCTTTGTAAGAAGTAAAATTGTATTTATTTATTTATATATTTTTTGTTATCCAATCAATTTGTTTGGCTGTTAAAAGTTAATATGTATGTCAGACGAAAACATTGTTGCTGGTAGCTTCCATTCAAGACTTTATCCTGGCTGTAAGGCATTGGCGTCGCTAGACTTTGGTGACATCTGGGGCTTAGCCCACAAGAATCCGTCCTTCCATGGCAGAGCCTGAAATTCGGCACAGGATTGTGGGTTTGCGCACAATTTGAATCATTCCCGCAAGTTCCACGTTCATAGCGCGGAACATTCCCACACACTTTTATTCACTTTACAGTCCAGCTGCAAATTATTAAACCAATAAATACAGATTAACAAATCAAATCAATAAACTTGTTTTTGTATCAAACTGTAATTCCAGAAGATGCGCGAGTATCCACTCTATCTCTCCCTCTCTCCCACAGCGGCGCATTGAGCAGTTTAGTGTGAGTGCATGCACAGAGCAAGCGCTTTGTTGCTTAGTTACTGAATTTAAGATGTTATAGATTTATAAACCTTTCAAAACCAATTCAACATGCAAATGGCATTATACTGCATCTCCGTTTGCAAGCAACGTGATAAAACTATCACTCCTGTTTATAATGAACAAAGCTGGAACATTGCAAGCGCGTGACGTTGGAGCGATATATACTTCTGACGACTTTCATATCTTGGCGCTCCATCATCAGTTATAATGCAGCACATTTGACATGAAAGGCAGAAATAGCAAAAATGCTTTGTGTACCAGCTACATGGTGAAGAGAGACACCTAAATACCTGTTACATCTCTCATATTCTCCATCTCTTTAGTGTTCCATCCAGGCATGGAAATTAACGGGGGCTCTGGGCAAACATGCCCCCTAAATTCAAAATAAGGAGGCAAGGGGGGCCTGGGTAGCTCAGCGAGTATTGACGCTGACTACCTGATTGCTGAGTGACTTCAGCCAGGTCTCCTAAGCAACTAAATTGGCCCGGTTGCTAGGGAGGGTAGTCACATGGGGTAACCTCCTCGAGGTCGCGATTAGTGGTTCTTGCTCTCAATGTGGCGCGTGGTAAGTTGTGCGTGGATCGCGGAGAGTAGCATGAGCCTCCCGTGCTGTGAGTCTCCGCGGTGTCATGCTTAACGAGCCACATGATAAGATGCGCGGATTGACGGTCTCAGAAGCGGAGGCAACTGAGACTTGTCCTCCGCCACCCGGATTGAGGTGAGTTACCGCGCCACCACGAGGACCCACTAAGGAGTGGGAATTGGGCATTCCAAATTGGGAGAAAAGGGGATAAAAAATAAATAAATGAATAAAAATATGGGGGCAAAAAATGCCCCCACAAAGAGTTCCTGTTGTTTTATTGATAACATCTGATAAAGGACTAGTTCCAAATACATACATCCCGATCTTCATTTGAATTTCACTGAACATTATTTGTTTCGTGCCGCCAGTTGTGCAGATGTTGCAGAGTCAGTGACGGATGCCAGATGCTCGCACCATAAACAAGCACAGACGGGCACTCTGCATCAGTTTAGTGTCGTGCTCCTATGCTAAATTACCTGACTCTTCTCTCCTTTCATTCAAAATCTACTGTCCTAGTGAGTAGCACTATCGCTCCCTATGCTATAGCCTTCTTCCATGCCCATCGGCTCATATGCACCTGTCTGTTTGAAAAGCCTCCTCAGCTAAAAGTCAAAAGTGCCGGAGGGATGGATGTTATGTACTGTATTTATTAAGTTAATCAGGTCTGAGAGAACACAAAATATAAATGTAACCAAATGCTACAGTGTAGTTAATAATAATAATAATAACAATAATATAAAATTAACAAAAATAATATCTGGATAAAAAGCCTTGATGTTAAATAAAACATTATTAATGATACAATAATAATTAATTTTAATAATATTATTATTATAATAATAATTTTACAATAACCACTTTTAGCTTATTAATCACATCGCTGACTAATTTTCATTTATTTTTGCATTGTTTTATTCAATTGGCATGAGTTGCTAAATTTTTTTTTAAAGTTCTGATCTACAGGCATAACAATCGCACACCATACAAAATATCCTTGTTAAAGTTCATTGTTACTGACGTACCTTCTTCATTATGATCGATTAATGCTGAATAAATTCTAGTTGGTTCGCCATTGAGTGAATTTGATGCTCATTTAATTATGGTAATTGTTAAACGCACTAGCTGATCTAACCTGGGAAGAGTCCATCTTAGGGAGCGAGAAGGGGTGCTCCAAAAAAGTTGACTGTCACTGGTGCATGCATTAAAATATACTTGGTGTATGGATTTATAATTAAAAAAAAGAAGATTAGAAGTGAGGCTTATAGATTATATATTTAGAAATAAGGCTTGCATAATAAAACCTCAGTGCCTCTGATACAGAAAGCTGCACCCCTCTGAGAGAAAATAGAAAGATCCCAGCCACTCCAGGTGTTCGTTAACGTGTCTGATGAACTTGAGCAGGAACAGCAGGTAAAAGTCAAAATGTGTACTGTCAATTAATGCAAGTGGGGCTTACTGATCAGAATTAATTTACATTTGAAGCCAGAATTGCAGCCTGTCTAGTTGCTTTTGTACCCTGATGTAATGAACATTAGGCTAAGCCATACTTTTTTCATCAAAAAAAAAAAAAAACATTTGGTGCTTTTAACAAAAGATCCGGGGCTTCAGCCCTATCAGCCAGGGTCTAGCTACACGCCTGCTGTGAGGTCTGGGGCAGTGGTAACACTAGATTCGTTTACCCAAAAATGAAAATTCTCTCATAATTTACTCACCCTCATGCCATCCCAGATGTGTATGACTTTATTTTTATTTATATCTCTCCTCTGTAGGTCCATACAATGCAAGTGAATGGTGACCAGAACTTTGAAGCTCCAAAAGGCATATAAATGCAGCATAAAAGTAATCCATATGAATCCAGTGCTTAAATCCATGTCTTCAGAAGTGATATGATAGGGTGATATACAGTGTATGTGTGTAATATATATATATATATATATATATATATATATATATAAACACACACACACACACTGGTGGCCAAAAGTTTGGAATAATGTACAGATTTTGCTCTTATGGAAAGAAATTGGTACTTTTATTCACCAAAGTTGCATTCAGCTGATTACAGTGTATAGTCAGGACATTAATAACATGAAAAATTACAATTACAATTTGAAAAAAATGTTCAGAACTTCTTAAACTACTTCAAAGACTTCTCATCAAAAAATCCTCCACGTGCAGCAATGACAGCTTTGCAGATCCTTCTAGCTGTCAGTTTGTCCAGATACTCAGGTGACATTTCACCCCACGCTTCCTGTAGCACTTGCCATAAATGTGGCTGTCTTGTCGGGCACTTCTCACGCACCTTACAGTCTAGCTGATCCCACAAAAACTCAATGGGATTAAGATCCATAACACTCTTTTCCAATTATCTGTTGTCCAATGTCTGTGTTTCTTTGCCCACTCTAACCTTTTCTTTTTGTTTTTCTGTTTCAAAAGTGTCTTTTTCTTTGCAATTCTTCCCATAAGTCCTGCACCCCTGAGTCTTCTCTTTACTGTTGTACATGAAACTGGTGTTGAGCGGGTAGAATTCAATGAAGCTGTCAGCTGAGGACATGTGAGGTGTCTATTTCTCAAACTAGAGACTCTGATGTACTTATCCTTTTGTTTAGTTGTACATCTGGCCTTCCACATCTCTTTCTGTCCTTGTTAGAGCCAGTTGTCCTTTGTCTTTGAAGACTGTAGTGTACACCTTTGTATGAAATCTTCAGTTTTTTGGCAATTTCAAGTATTGTATAGCCTTCATTCCTCAAAACAATGATTGACTGATGAGTTTCTAGAGAAAGCTGTTTCTTTTTTGCCATTTTTGACCTAATATTAACCTGAAGACATGCCAGTCTATTGCATACTGTGGCAACTCAAAAACAAACACAAAGACAATGTTAAGCTTCATTTAATGAACCAAATAGCTTTCAACTGTGTTTGCTATAATGGCAAGTGATTTTCAGGTACCAAATTAGCAGTTTAGCATGATTACTCAAGGATAAGGTGTTGGAGTGATGGCTGCTGGAAATGGGGCCTGTCTTGATTTTATCAAAAATGATTTTCTTAAATAGTGATGGTGTTATTTTCTACATCAGTAATGTCCTGACTATACTTAGTGATCAGTTGAATGCCACTTTGGTGAATTAAAGTACCAATATCCTTCCGAAACAGCAAAATCTGTACATTATTCCAAACTTTTGGCCGCCAGTGTATATATACATTTTTTGTTGCTTTTTTACTATAAATCTCCACTTTCATTTTCACATTCTTCTTTTGTTTTTGGTGATTCACATTCTTTGTGCCTGTCCCCACCTACTGGGCAGGAAGGAGAATTTATAGTAAAAAAGGACTTAAATATAGAAGTTTCTCACCTACACCTATCATATTGCTTCTGAAAATATGGATTTAACCACTGGAGTAGTGTGGATTACTTTTATGCTGCCTTTATGTGTTTTTTGGACCTTCAAAGTTCTGGCCACCATTTACTTGCAATGTATGGACCTACAGAGCTGATATATTCTTCTAAAAATCTAAAAAGTCATACACGTCTGGGATGGCATGAGGATTAGTAAATGATGAGAGAATTTTCAATTTGATGTGAACTATTCCTTTAAATAGGCACGTTATCAAAATGCCGTTTAAGTGATAAGGGAACGAAATAAAGGCATGTTTAGTGCTGATAAAGAAAATGTTTGTATTTAACTCTAAACGACAGGCTATCAACAGCCTAAAGATAATTTCTCCGTCAACGTTATAAAATCGATCATTTGACGCATTTTCTCATACCATTGGTTATTGCAAAAGAGACAATTTAGAGAGCGAGTTAATGTGCGACTGTCTTTTTAAAAGCGTTAAAGTCATCCAGAGGAGAGGCGGGATGTATTCATAGATGAGCCAATCAGAAGCCGCATGCTAATTTTTAGCGCAATCTTATTGGCTTACAAATCTTTCCGTCAATGTATTCTCCCGTCCTGAAGACGTCTGAACATGGAATGTTGTAGGTCGGCGGAAGGGCTGAATGAGTCAGACAACGATATCATGTTCTCGAGGAGGGTGAAGGAACCCAAACCACTGACTCCTAAGTACACATATGTATGTAAATTAAAGTGTGTTGTGAAAATGCGTTTCATTGAGTGCGATGTACGCATATAATTTATCTGGCTGTGTTGATGTGTTTGGGCTGTTTGCTGGGTGTGTGTTGTTACCTTTGAAGTAAATGTGTAGAATGCAAGAATCTGACAGTTTATGCAGATGTTATCGCTTTGATCTGTGTGTGTTATTTAGTGTGGATGTCTCAGCAGCACTTTAAAGGAGAACAAATGTATTTTTCATGACTGCTGTAGATTACGTTCCTCCTTGTACATTATTGAGCGGTGTAAAGTGGCAACTTGTCGGGTAAAAACTTTTATTTACCGCCTTGGAGTAGAATGACCGCAGGCATGGTCATTTGCCCTTTTACTGTCATGTAATACTGTAAATCAATGTGTTAGAGGACTTTTAACAGTAGAAATATTCCTGTTATGCAGTACATTTCTGGTCCCCATCCTAATATATAGGATAACATGGTAAATTAATAGTTTTCATTTATCAAAGTGTCACAAGTAAGTTAACAGTTATTTAAAATTCACTCTACTAACTTCACTAACTTCTTAAATGGAAGAAATATTCTAGGTTTTTCTTAATTTTTTCCTCTCTCTAATAAAATTATTTCAAACAAAGCATGTTTTTATTGGCAATATTGTTTTATACATCCTCAAAATGACTTTCCATCTTGTTAGTCTTTCATAATATCTTTTTAACTAACAAAAGCCTGTCCCTTGATGACATCATCCTCCAGGATGTGATATCATTTTTGGTGGGAAAACAAAAGCAGATTTTTTTTTTTTAGATCATTAAAAATATCAATTCACTGCAAGTTGACATCCCTGTGGAAGCTAACTGTTAATCTGTCACTGAACTATGGCTAGCTTTAGCTCCTTATTTCCATCCTGTTAATTTAATTGCCAGCGTTGTGTAAACAGTCAAGTTAAAATGAATAAAATGTAAATGCATGAGATTGTCCAAAAGGTATAGTAGGAATAACCCAGTAGAAATATTACATGTACAGCTATGTTGAACATGCCACTCCTATAGATAAGTGTTGAAACCAGCAATCTGTTTAACTATGTGACAGGGCAGGATTGTGACATTTACTCGAGATACATGCAGGAAAATGTTGAGATTAGGAGAAGGTGGTTTTGCTCACGTATGGTACAGGTTTGATTTGACTCTCGTGTGAAGATGGTCTAAATCACAAGCTGCAACTTGTAGAACATTGACTTTAGGTCTTTCTGATCAAAAGGATCAGAGGGAACACTGGGTGTTGTGTGTTTTATTTATTTATTTTTTCCTCTGGGTGGCTTTGCTCTGGCTTACTTTTGCGGTTAAAGGATTATTTCACCCAAAAATGGAAAAAAATGTGTGATTATTTAGTCACCCTCATGTTGTTAGAAACCCATATGCTGTTATTATTATCCAGTGGAACACAAAATGAGTATTTAAGAATCTTCACACAGATCTTTTCCATACCATGACAATTCCTAATGACCACTGCTGTCAATCTCCATAAACAACTAAAAAACACCGTAATAGTAGGGCTGGGCGACACATCGAATATCCATGATATAATCGTGATAATTTTGCTGACGATATAAAATTCAACAATATTGTGAATATCGCAATGATTTTAATGAGACTTTTATTTGGCCATTACCTTTCATAGAGGGCATCAGTAAACTAATTTCTCGATCATTCAGGTCTGTATAATTAATCAAAATAACATAAAAATGGTGATATGATCATATGTAATTATTTAACTGCCAAAGGCTGTGACTAAAGACAGGTAAATGTGGTCTGTGTGTGCTTCAGAATGAACCGGTGATGCACTGTTCAGTGTGCACATGCGGGGGCGGCGGGGTTTCAACGCAATTCACCTGCATTGTGTGAAGTACTGCTGATTGAAGCATTCACGCAAATCCAAACATTAGTAACCGCTATAAAGTTATTATACAAATCTACAAATGTGGAACAGTAAAGGAGAGTTTGACAGCAGTTCACAAGATGTGAAACTCATAACTTTCAAACAAACATTGTACTTCTCGTTTCATAATAAATGCTCTTGATGAAGGTGAAATAAACATGACTGCACTGACCATGTCAAAATAAACCCCAGGTTAGGGTGAAGTAAATAGGACAGAAATATATTAATTATCTTTAAAAAAAAATCTTATCCTGAAAATAATAATAATTTAGTATTATATTATAATTATAAACTTATATATTATATATAAGTATATTATATAATATATATATAATATATAATAATATACTATATATTATATAAATTATAAATTATAAACTAGACTGGGTTCAACAGTAATAATTTAGTACTATGCAAAATTCATCCGGTTTTCAAAAAATAAGTGAAGTTTTTGCACACCTTGTTCATTCACAAAGAAAAATGTTTTAGTAAAAATATATGAAGGTAAATAAGATTTTTAATAAGCTTCCATACACCGATCAGCCACAACATTAAAACCACCTGCCTAAAATTGTGTAGGTCCCCCTCGTAATGTAGTCTGGCCATTCTCGTTTGACCTCCTCCATCAACAAGGCTCACTGGATGTTTTTTGTTTTTGGCACCATTCTGAGTAAATTCTAGAGACTGTTGTGTGTGAAAATTCCAGGAGATCAGCAGTTACAGGAATACTCAAACCAGCCCATCTGGCACCAACAATCATCTATGCGATTATCTAATCAGCCAGCTAATCATGCAGATACGGGTCAGGAGCTTCAGTTAATGTTCACATCAACCATCAGAATGGGGAATAAATGTGATATAAGTGATTTGGACCATGGCATGATTGATGGTGCCAGACAGGCTGGTTTGAGTATTTCTGTAACTGCTGATCTCCTGGGATTTTCACACACAACAGTCTCTAGACTTTACTCCAAATGGTGCCAAAAACAAAAAATATCCAGTGAGCAGTAGTTCTGTGGACAGAAAAGCCTTGTTGATGAGAGAGGTCAACCGAGAATGGCCAGACTACATTTACATTTATGCATTTGGCAGACGCTTTTATCCAAAGCGACTTGCAGTGCATTCAAGGTATACAATATCAGTTTATGTGTTCCCTGGGAATCAAACCCATGATCCTGGCATTGCTAGCACCATGCTCTACTAATTGTGCTACAGGAACACTCGAAAGCCTGTAAGTTCTACTTTCAAGACCAGACTTTACATTGAATGTTCTCGCTGTTTAAAATTTTAAGTTGACCATATGGAATGGCGCAAAAGTTAACCTTATACATTTAAGTAATCTCAAATTTTTCTACATTAGATTGGTCTGACGAAATGGAAGTTGGATTCATGGGTTTGGAATGACATGAGGATCCTTAAATGATGGTATATTTTAATTTTTGGGTGAACTATCCCTTTAAGACTGTGGTTTTCTTGTCTGTCTGCAGAGCGTAATGCAAAACAATTCACGCAATCATGCAAAATAATCGCTGTGTTGTCTGCTCACATAGTTTGATGTACAACATAAGAAAGAAGTGATATAGACCTTCTGCCAGTGCACATACTCATCTCCTCCATATCCCATAAAGACAATCCTTCCTGACCATAGATTGGAAAGCATCCTCTGTGTTGCATTAAAAAATGTTAGAGAGTCCCAAACTGCACATTGTTGTCCACATTTCGACCTCATCCTGTCGTCCTGCTCAACGGTGTGGTTCTGTCCCCTGTTTCTGGAGTAGGTAGTGTCATGGACTGAGTATCACCACAGGATCGATGCGCTAAACAGCGAAGATCTGCGCTCCCTATGCAAACGCCTCCAGGTGCTTAAAATCTGTGGAAACCTGCAGATGTAGCCCTAAGTTTTGTAGATTTCAATTCAAATGTAAGCCTATCACAAATATATTTGTGCAGAAAATTCCATAATTTCCCAAGTGTATCCTATATAATAGCTCAATGGAAGTTTGGAATTCTGCACAAATTAAGAACTACAGCTTCCCTGCAGACTTGGACTAATGCAGAACCACAATACTCTGCTTGTGGAAACCTCAAACCAGTTTCATGATTTAGAGCCCACAAAGTGAATCAAATGAGAAATAGTTTTTTTGGGAGGCACAATTTAGCCAGTATGCCTTTACATCCCTGCAGTCACAATACTCAAATTGTGGAAATGTCATGCAATTGTATCCTTTAAAAGCTACAAACTAAATGAAATGAGGACTATTTTGGAATTCTGGTAAAATTATACATTTTTAGATTAATCCCAGTCTTCATTTGACCGAATTGATATCAATCCAAGATTACTTTAATGTTTACTTTAGTTATGGTTGTGTTGATTATTATATCTGTTAAATTAATAGCAATTGAACTGTTAGTTCATAGTTTAGGCCCTGTTGTCAATTTTTTCTTAATGTACCAAATTAGAAGGTTCACTGTATAATTTCTTTCACATGTAAACAAAATGATCATTATAACTGAAATATACCCCAAATGAATTGAATCAAGTCTGTATCGATACCCAGCCCTACAAATTAGCAAATACAGCTTTATGTCCCTGCAAATTTACAGTAGCACCATAATCTTCTTGTGGAAATCTCAAAAAGTTTTATCTTCTAGAACCCACATATTTCATAAAATTAGGAATTTTCTGAAACCTTCCCCCCCACTAAACATATCCGTCATAGGGAAGGTGGATTGAAATCCTGTGTCCAGTCTGAATATTCTGAGGTCAAGTGAAGCAGACAGGTGTTTCGGTCGAGACCTGTACTGACTTATTCACTAATTTGCTACTCACTTATTTGTTGTAAACAGTCCAGTTGACTGATGCACAACCGGTGTAACAGTGTATTCAGGCCCCTAGAGAGAATGTTATAACTATCTGTGGCACTACATTGTAAAATAACACCACAAATAACACAAGTCATTTTTCATGAAAACAGTAACCCACATTACCTAGCCAAAACTTAATTAGCCAATATTGTTAGATGTCAGATTCTTCAAATGATAGTTTCACCTTTTTAGCTTAGTATTCTACCCTTCGGTTAATTTAACATAGGATAAAAGTCAACTCAACTTCTGCTGGATTGAATTTGCATGTTTAGTCTGTGCAGCCTTGCCTTCAATACATTTTTTTAATATCAAATTGACCTAATGTTACATCTCTTCTGCAAGAGGTAATTGGCAGGACCTCATGGGAACTCTACGTCTAGAATTCCACAGAAAGCCGTGCTGATTTCCTCAGAATTTGAATACCCGTGATTCAAAAATTTCTACACATCCCCAACCCCTTTTGTTTATGTTTATTAAATGTTTTGGCTAATTTGATCAGCTATACGTTGCTCCTAATCAAGTTCAACTCGACAAGTAATTTCTCTGTCCAAAACTGAACATCAGATGTTTAATATAAAGTTAAATGGGAGTGGAATTTTGGCCAAATAAACACCCTGCATAAAAAAGTAAAATAAAAAAAATTCTTAGAATTTTTGTTTTATTGTCCAGTAAAAAATGTAAACATCCTTAAAACAAGATTAATTTACTTGAGAAGCAAAATTGCATAAGATATTGAAAAATGAAGTTTTTTTATTGTTGAAGTTTTCTGATCCCATTGGTAAATAGTTTTTCTTGTTTTGAGCATAAATATAACATACATTTGTGAGATTTAAGAACAATTTTCCAATGGTTAATAATAATAAAAGAATAATTCAACATATTTTCTCTGAAAACAAGTTTTTATTATCTGACCTTTTGTGCGTAAATAAATCGGTTAGATGTCTGAGATCGTCTGATCAGAGACTGCTGACGATTCCCAGATATAGGCTAAAGAAGAGGGGCGACCGTGCCTTTGCGGTAATTGGCCCGAAGCTGTGGAACAGTCTTCCTATGTCCCTCACATCTGCCAAAGATGAATTCAAGTCAAAAGACTTCAATTCAAAGATGTATCTTTTTGACCTAGCTTATAATTAGTTTTAAAGTGTATTGTGTATTGTATGGGTCTGTTTATGTCCTTTAGTTTTTATGGTTGTATAGCACAACGGTCAACTTTTTTTTTTCTTCTTTTTTTTCCTTTTTTTTTTTTTTTGTGTTTTATAAATAAAACTTGATTGATTTGCACAATTTTGCTTCTCAAGTAAATATAGTTATTTATTTTTAAATATATATATATATAATATTATTATTATTATTATTATATATATATATATATATATATATATATATATATATATATATACAGGTGCATCTCAATAAATTAGAATGTCATGGAAAAGTTCATTTATTTCAGTAATTCAACTCAAATTGTGAAACTCGTGTATTAAATAAATTCATTGCACACAGACTGAAGTAGTTTAAGTCTTTGGTTCTTTTAATTGTGATGATTTTGGCTCACATTTAACAAAAACCCACCAATTCACTATCTCAAAAAATTAGAATACATCATAAGACCAATAAAAAAAACATTTTTAGTGAATTGTTGGCCTTCTGGAAAGTATGTTCATTTACTGTATATGTACTCAATACTTGGTAGGGGCTCCTTTTGCTTTAATTACTGCCTCAATTTGGCGTGACATGGAGGTGATCAGTTTGTGGCACTGCTGAGGTGGTATGGAAGCCCAGGTTTCTTTGACAGTGGCCTTCAGCTCATCTGCATTTTTTGGTCTCTTGTTTCTCATTTTCCTCTTGACAATACCCCATAGATTCTCTATGGGGTTCAGGTCTGGTGAGTTTGCTGGCCTGTCAAGCCCACCAACACCATGGTCATTTAACCAACTTTTGGTGCTTTTGGCAGTGTGGGCAGGTGCCAAATCCTGCTGGAAAATTAAATCAGCGTCTTTAAAAAGCTGGTCAGCAGAAGGAAGCATGAAGTGCTCCGAAATTTCTTGGTAAATGGGTGCAGTGACTTTGGTTTTCAAAAAACACAATGGACCAACACCAGCAGATGACATTGCACCCCAAATCATCACAGACTGTGGAAACTTAACACTGGACTTCAAGCAACTTGGGCTATGAGCTTCTCCACCCTTCCTCCAGACTCTAGGACCTTGGTTTCCAAATGAAATATGAAACTTGCTCTCATCTGAAAAGAGGACTTTGGAACACTGGGCAACAGTCCAGTTCTTCTTCTCCTTAGCCCAGGTAAGACGCTTCTGACGTTGTCTGTGGTTCAGGAGTGGCTTAACAAGAGGAATACGACAACTGTAGCCAAATTCCTTGACACGTCTGTGTGTGGTGGCTCTTGATGCCTTGACCCCAGCCTCAGTCCATTCCTTGTGAAGTTCACCCAAATTCTTGAATCGATTTTGCTTGACAATCCTCATAAGGCTGCGGTTCTCTCGGTTGGTTGTGCATCTTTTTCTTCCACACTTTTTCCTTCCACTCAACTTTCTGTTAACATGCTTGGATACAGCACTCTGTGAACAGCCAGCTTCTTTGGCAATGAATGTTTGTGGCTTACCCTCCTTGTGAAGGGTGTCAATGATTGTCTTCTGGACAACTGTCAGATCAGCAGTCTTCCCCATGATTGTGTAGCCTAGTGAACCAAACTGAGAGACCATTTTGAAGGCTCAGAAAACCTTTGCAGATGTTTTGAGTTGATTAGCTGATTGGCATGTCACCATATTCTAATTTTTTGAGATAGTGAATTGGTGGGTTTTTGTTAAATGTGAGCCAAAATCATCACAATTAAAAGAACCAAAGACTTAAACTACTTCAGTCTGTGTGCACTGAATTTATTTAATACACGAGTTTCACAATTTGATTTGAATTACTGAAATAAATGAACTTTTCCACAACATTCTAATTTATTGAGATGCACCTGTATATATATATATATATATATATATATATATTATTGTTTTTTTTGTTTTTTTTTTTTTAATTTTTTTTTTTTAAAAAATTTTTAAGAATGTTTAAATATTTTTAATGGAAATTAAGACAAAAATACACATTAAGAAAATTATTTTAGTCAGTTTGGGGCCAATAAGATTTAACAGTGGGCAGTGCTACCTAGTGAGGTGCATACAAAGAAACTTGCACAGTCACAGCTTGATAGGAAAAAAACTAAAATTACATGGAAGAGAGAGCTTTTATCACTTGTTTCTTTATTCTTTCATGTCGAGTTAGTAAAGTGTCAGCTTTGTTTAACACAATTTACTGTATTTAAATAAATTTAGCTGAATTTCCACCAAAATCATTTTAAAAAATGCGAAAAAAGTCAGCAGATTCCGTCTGGCCGTGGTTATGGGTAAATTTGAGAGAAGACCTACAATCTGCCCCTATTAGAGTCTATTCACACCACTGTTTTTAAA
Source organism: Myxocyprinus asiaticus (assembly GCF_019703515.2). NCBI lineage: Eukaryota > Metazoa > Chordata > Actinopteri > Cypriniformes > Catostomidae > Myxocyprinus > Myxocyprinus asiaticus. Next base: position 8,708,678 of record NC_059359.1, read on the forward strand.
TAGTTTTCTATGTAAACATATGCTAAATGGATGTCTTTGAGCGTTGCGCCTCATCTCACGGTTTTGTCAGTGGCACATTTTTTAGGCACGTGTCAAGTTAAAATAATTTTTAAACAGGTCTCGTGACACCCGTTCTGTTCCAATAATTGTGCTCCTAGTTTTTTTATAATTATTTTTTTATGCAAGAACGTGTTCGGTCTGAACGGCTCCTAACAGTGCCAGATTTGTGTGACGTACAGCAGTATGGTAAAATGTCCCTGGAGCTGCTGCAGGTTTGCTGATGGTCTCTTCTGTCTTTAGATCACCACAAAGGAGGATGTGAACTCCAAACATGGCACATCCATCACCGCCAGCCTGGAGCTGGAGACCTTCAAACCCAACCTGAACGAACCCAGTGACCTTCTGGAGACTGAGCAGATCGAGAAGGTAAAAGAAATCTGCCTGCTGCTCTAGGCTTAACAGTGTTTCATCAATCCACAGGTCCTAAAATAGGTGGCCCTCCCCGGCGTTCACTTGTTATTGATTCTCCACCAGAGGACAGTCTCAGATATTGTCTTACATGTTAACAGATGGAATTATTCACATTGTTGCAGCGAGTGGCCGAGAAATGATTTGAAAAGTAGATGGTGTACTGTGCATTAAAGGTATAGTTCACCAAAAAATAAAAATTCATAATTTTCTCACCCTCATGTTATTTTAAACCCCTTTTAACCCACTTTAATAAAATAAAAAAATTCTCTATCTGCAGAGAAGATACAGTATTTACAACATATACATTTTCATGAAAAAAATCCTTTACTATTTAGATGATCATTAACTAATGATCTGATGAGTATTAAGTTATGGAATAATGTTTGTTAGTGTTCTTAATGAAAGTTATTAAAAGGTGTTATCAAGAAAATCTACAGTTGTGCTCAAAAGTTGGAGAATTGGTAATATATGCACCATTTTTAAAGAAAACATGAGTGAGCAGGCAAAACATATTTATTTTATTTCTTAAGGGATTCATATTCAACTGTAGGTTATAACAGAATGGCACAATCATAAAACAAAACATGGCAACAAAGAAAAAAATGAAATGAACCCTGTTCAAAAGTCTGCATACCCTTAGTTCTTAGTACTGTGTATTGCCCCCTTTAGCATCAATGACAGTGTGCAGTCTTTTGTAATAGTTGTCTATGAGGCCCCAAATTCTTGCAGGTGGTATAGCTGCCCATTCGTCTTGGCAAAATGCCTCCAGGTCATGCAAAGTCTTTGGTCGTCTTGCATGAACCGCACATTTGAGATCTCCCCAGAGTGGCTCGATGATATTAAGGTCAGGAGACTGTGATGGCCACTCCAGAACCTTCACCTTTTTCTGCTGTAACCACTGGAGGGTCAACTTGGCCTTGTGCTTAGGGTTATTGTCATGCTGGAAAGTCCAAAAGCATCCCATGCGCAGCTTTCGTGCAGAAGAATGCAAATTGTCTGCCAGTATTTTCTGATAACTTGCTGCATTCATCTTGCCATCAATTTTCACAAGATTCCCCGTGCCTTTAGAGCTCACACACCCCCAAAATATCAGTGAGCCACCACCATGCTTCATAGTGGGGATGATATTCTTTTCACTATAGGCCTTGTTGACCCCTCTCCAAACATAGCGCTTATGGTTGTGACCATAAAGCTCTATTTTAGTCTCGTCACTCCAAATTACAGTGTGCCAGAAGCTGTGAGGCGTGTCAAGGTGTTGTCGGGCATATTGTATCCGGGCTTTTTTGTGGCATTAGCGCAGTAAAGGCTTCTTTCTGGCAACTCGACCATGCAGCTCAATTTGTTCAAGTATCGCCGTATTGTGCTCCTTGAAACAACCACACCGTCTTTTTCCTGAGCAGCCTGTATTTCTCCTGAGGTTACCTGTGGGTTTTTCTTTGTATCCCGAACAATTCTTCTGGCAGTTGTGGCTGAAATCTTTCTTAGTCTACCTTCTTAGGCTTGGTATCAAGATCCCCGAATTTTCCACTTCTGAATAAGTGATTGAACAGTACTGACTGGCATTTTCAAGGCTTTGGATATCTTTTTATATCCTTTTCCATCTTTATAAAGTTCCATTACCTTGTTACACAGGTCTTTTGACAGTTCTTTTCTGCTCCCCATGGCTCAGTATCTAGCCTACTCAGTGCATCCACGTGAGAGCTAACAAACTCATTGACTATTTATACACAGACACTAATTGCAATTTAAAAAGCCACAGGTGTGGGAAATTAACCTTTAATTGCCATTTAAACCTGTGTGTTTCACTGTGTGTGTCTGTAACAAGGCCAAACATTCAAGGGTAATGATAACAGAAATCACCCAAATGGTCCTGATCAAAAGTTTACATACCCTTGGATGTTTGGCCTTGTTACAGACACACATAGTGACACATAAAATTTATTTAAATTGAACCCGGAATATTCCTTTAAATAAAAGCTAAACGCCGCGCAACGAGTGGAACAGAAAGTGTCTTGAGGTGCTTTTCTAAAAGTTGAATTTCTTTTAACTTGGCATGGCATCTCAAAATCATGGTACTCCTATGCGAGACGCTGGAAAAAATGGTGAGACACAGCGCAACAGTCAAAAACACCCATTTAGTGCATGTTTACAGTACATGGACACTGCAGATGGATGCAAAAACATTGCTTTTTTAAGAAGTCCCTTAAAGTGTCTGCCAAAGGCATTAATGTAATATGAGATGTGTTTTGTTTGGAAGCTTCAGAGGTTTTGTACAGATATGAGGTTTATGCCATAGTGCCCCGTGGGTGCCCGTTTTTCAAACGCATCAGCGTTCTGCGAATAAATATGTCCTGAGGTGGCCTCTACAGAATCCACTGGCCCATTTTGTTAGTAAATCAAATAAAGTCTTGTCATTACACTGAGTAATTCAATGCTTTCAAAGTGCTGGGAAAGCCTGGACCCGCTGCAGGACACAGAAACCACTGCACATGAACATGTGTTAAGGAAACACACAGCTCTGTGCACAAGGGCCGCCTGGCATGTGGGTGTGTGTCGAGCTTCTCTGTGTCTGCTGGTTTGAACACGTCACTGCTACTGTAATTAGGCCCTAATGTTAGGCCCTTTAAATTTAACTGCTCTGATTTGGCACAAATTTTCTTTTCCGAACATATAATGCAAGAACATTATATGTTCAGAATGTTCAATAGGCACAGATGTGTGTGCTGTTTGGGTGTCCACATACTCATGGCCATATACAGTGCATTCAGAAAGTATTCAGACCTCTTAATTTTTTTTACATTTTGTTATGTTGCAGCCTTATGCTAAAATGCTTTATTTTTTTCACATCAATCTACACTCCATACCCCATAATGACAAAGCAAGAACCAGATTTTTTGATAACTTTGCAAATTTATTAAAAAAGAAAAAACTGAAATATCACATTGACATAAGTATTCAGACCTTTTGCTATGACACTTGAAATTTATCTCAGGTGCAACCCATTTCTCTGGATCATCTTTGTGATGTTTCTACACTTTGATCGGAGTCCACCTGTTGCAAATTCAATTGATTGGATGTGATTTGGAAAGGCACACACCTGTCTATATAAGGTCTCACAGCTGAAAATGCATCAGAGCAAAAACCAAACCATGAGGTCAAAGGAACAGCCTGCAGAGCTCAGAGACAGGATTGTGTTGAGGCACAGATCTGGGGAAGGCTACAAAAAATTTCGGCTGCATTGACGGTTCCCAAGAGCACAGTGGCCTCAATAATTCTTAAATGGAAGAAGTTTGGAACAACCAGGACTCTTCCTAGAGCTGGCTGCCTGGCCAAACTGAGCAATCGGGGGAGAAGGGCCTTGGTAAGAGAGTACCCGATGGTCACTCTGGTTGAGCTCCAGAGATCATGTGTGTAGATGGGAGAAACCTGCAGAAGGACAACCATCACTGCAACACTCCACCAATCTGGGCTTTATTGCTGAGTCGCCAGACAGAAGCCTCCTCAATGCAAGACACATAAAAAAGCACCCAAAGGACAGTGAGAAACAAGATTCTCTGGTCTGTTGAAGCAAAGATTGAACTGTTTGGCCTCATTCCAAGCATCATGTCAGGAGGAAACCAGACACCGCTCATCACCTGTGCAATACATCATGCTGTGGGGGTGTTTTTCAGCAGCAGGGGCTGGGGGACTGGTCTGGGTTGAAGGAAAGCTGAACGCAGCAAAATACAGAGATATCCTTAATGAAAACCTGGTCCAGAGAGCTCATGACCTTAGAGAGTGCCGAAGGTTCAACTTCCAAAAGGACAATGACCCTAAGCACACAACCAAGACAACGCAAGTGTGGCTCAGGGACAACTCTGTGAATATCTTTTAGTGGCCCAGCCAGAGCCCGGACTTTAACCAAATCAAACATTTCTGGAGAGACCTGAAAATGGCTGTCCATCAACGGTCCCCATCCAACCTGACACCGTTTGAGAGGATCTGCAGGGAAGAATGGTGGAAATTCCCCAAATCCAGGTGTGCAAAGCTTGTCGCATCATACCCAAAAAGACTTGAGGCTGTAATCGCTACCAAAGGTGCTTCAACTAAGTACTTAGTTAAGGGTCTGAATACTTTGCGATCATCAGTTCAGTTCTCCTGTTTTCCTATTTCTGAACTTTTGTTCCTGCTGCTTAATCTGTATTTTCTTTTATTCCTTCAGTTGGCGAAACATCTCCCGCCCAGGACCATCGGTTACCCGTGGACTTTGGCTTTTAGCACATCTAAACATGGCATGAGCATTAAGACGCTGTATCGGGCTATGCAAGCTCAGGACTCGCCCGTGCTGCTGGTAATCAAAGACAGTGATGGACAGGTTCGAATCTTCCCTTTATCTCATTGGTGATGGTTTTAGACCTCTGATATTTACAAGATGTTTGCTATAGGGCTGCATCGAACAACTATTTTGATTATCAATTAATTTGATTTATATATATATATACATATTTGGTTTTCTGTTTTGTTTTTTTATTATTATTAAATTAGGTTGTTCCACATCCTTCCCAATTTTCTCCCTCAAGCAAGGTGCAAATTGAAGACTTTAATAAAGCAAATGCAAAAGGATGAATGTATGCTCTACATTGTGCACATTAAAGGTTTAAAAAAGATTAATGTTACAATATGCATTTTAGATAGCTGTTCATATTTTCATAACATTACAAAAACAACTTTGTCCACTGTTTGAAAGTATCAGAGCAGTTTAAGAATCTAAATTATTTATAATTCTTATTCAGGAACATTCAACAGTCTTGAAAGCATAGTAACAATCACTATAGTTACATTTTCCTTTAGGTGGAAGGAATATATAAACGTAAGGCTGTCACAATAACAAAATGTCAGTAATTTTTACCAATACCAGTGAAATGTACTGCTCTCCATACCAATTTCGATACCATAGCAAAAACAAATGTGCTATTCAATATATTATTTGAAAAAGAGGTATTAATGCTTATCTATTTGTTAATTTGAAATGATTAATTGAGCATGTCATTTCAGAACATGTCACGTAAAGATCGCAATGGTTTCTTAATGCTATCTGATTGTGTCTCTGTTCTGTTGTAGATCTTTGGGGCTTTGGCGTCAGAACCCTTCAAAGTCAGTGAGGGTTTCTACGGCACAGGAGAGACTTTCCTGTTCACTTTCTATCCAGAGTTTGAGGTTTGTGTTGTGGATGTGTTTAGATTTATTCATTCTTTTCATTAACGGCGGACTGAGCTGTCAGCTTAAAATAATTCTGATTGTGTCTTTTGGTATCATAACAGTCTTCATTGTAAAGGATAATGTACAGTCAGTCGGTTATCGCAAAATTAAACCCGACTGGGGGATCAGGACCATGACACAAAGTGGAGGGGTCTTCTATCACCTTGAAGGGGTTTATTTTGTGATAACAACTGGCTGACTATATATTATCCCGCTTATTACACTGCTACCAACCAAATAAATAAATAGGCATAAAATATTGATTTGCGTTGAAATGACAGTATGTAATTATGTGAGAGAAATAGCTAAACATCTGAATTTCACTTAATAATAATGGTCTGACTGCTCATTATCCAGCTTATAACAAGTCTACTTGGACATGAAACATTGGTTTGAGTTGAAATTATTTTATTAGTTTACTTGTAGAGATCGCACAGTAATCCAGTGACTCGCAATACCCAATAACCGGTCTGATATGACTGAATCCCTGGATGTGCTGCTGTTATTCAGAAATATCAGACCACAGGATGGCGGATAGAGTAGAGTATTGCCAAGTGTATCTGTCTGCATCTCGCAAGATGACAAAAAACACCCACTGCAAGACATGCCCAATCCAAGTAACGCTCCCCTTGGATCACAAAACGATTCTATTGCCTGAAAGAACTTTTAAAATTCTATGCAATTGCTGTATGATTCTTGTTTTCTCAACTATGTAAATATAACAAAGAATAACTTTTAAAATGTATGTCACATATTATATTACACCAAAGATATAAATGGTGAAATTCAACATTTCTCTGTTTTCTCCAATTAGCTCACAAGCTAAGCAGTCAGCCTATTAGCTTAGCATGCCGCTAACCAATTAGTCTGCTCGCTACACAGTGATACAGTCTGTTTTCCTAATTTTCATCACGATTCTCCTCATTGTCGCCACCTACTTTTTAATATTTGTAGTTAGGGTTAGGTTTAGGGGTGGGGATAGGTGTAGGGTTTCTGCGGGTCTCCAAATAAACTCTACAAACAGTGTATGAATGTGACATCCAACTGTTGCAAGACTTGAGCATTTCACCTTTTTTCAGGGGGCGTATCTTGTAGTGGGCGTGCCTTGCAGGATGCAGACAGACCCTTCTTAGTATTCCAGAGACCCATATAATAAGCTGGATTTAAATTGCATTGAGCTGACCTGAACATGCATAAATATTGTCTGTGTAATATAGTGAGGGGTGAATGGAGTTTGTGGCTCTTGTTCTAACATGCTGTGTTTCACACTGGCAGGCATACAAATGGACAGGTGATAATCTGTTCTTCATTAAAGGAGACATGGACTCTTTAGCTTTTGGTGGAGGAAGGTCAGTAACGTTTAACTTTTTGTCTCTGCTTAGCAGGCGAAAGACCTACAGCCATAGAGTCACTATCATGTCAACAATCATAATGTTATGATATATTTAATGCTGATTTTCATTAGAAATGTTTGTTTAAATACAGTCTATGCAATTACAAGAATTCAGACAGAAATGCTTTGATAGGTCTGACCAAGCTCTGCCAAAACAGTTAAAAGTATTTTTGACAAATTAATATGGAAAATTTTTTCTCAACATCAGGATTTAAGGTCAAATGTATAGATTTGTAATAAGGAAAGAGTATGTTTTAGATGCTGAACACCATTTCTTTTTAGTTTTCACTACTTTTAATCAACTTTTTGATTTCACTAGTTAATTTAATCGGTCATGCAGAGTGACATATAATTTTTTTAAAGTACAAATATTCATTGTAGCCTCGCAGTCAATACACACAACATGCACAATAATTCTATGAATCATATTTAGACATATGTAATCCTTTAAGACAATAGACAATCATACAATGCCAGCTGCTGTTTGATTTTTTTATTTTTTATTTATTTTTTTATTTTTTTATATAATTCATTTAGGTAAATAACTATGGAACAGTGTTGGGGAAGCTATATTAAAACTATATCCTCCCAAGCAACAAACTATAGTCAGCCTACTCCTTCAAAAAAGTAGTTAGCTACACTACCAACTACTAACAAAAAGTAGCTAACCACACTAAAGCTTTTTAAAGAAGAAAATGTTTTTAGATATAACAGTTGGATGAAATTATTAGAATATCACCTGATAGTTATACTGTATATTTAATTAGGGTGACATTCCCTTACAAAAATGACCAATGGTTTTATTACAGTAACCACAGTTTAACCATGATATTTGTAGTAAAACCATAGTAACCACAAAATTAACCATGGTTACTTAGTACAGTCATAGTCACTACAGTATTACTATAGTAATACATTTTCATAAGGGTTAAACAAATAGGGTGACAACATTAAATTGAACATAAATGTTTACTTAATATACTCAAAACTAGAAAACACCCTATTTTAAGTAACTGAATCGAAATACAGTGATATCAGCAATTAACTAAATATTTTGCAAAGTCCTTTATGGCTGCACGGGGCTCAATTTAATCAGTGAATCATTTATGTGAGTTCACAATTCTAAATATAAGAGAATTGTTTATTTAAACCAGTTAATTTACTTGAACTGTCAGAAAATAAGGATTGGATTTTCAGAGGGGATGTTTTAGGTGAGCCATTTGATTTCTCCCTCGGCTCCATTGCTGTGTTCACAATACAATGTGACAAATGCAGCATTTTGTGACGCTACAGCACTATTCATTGGAAAAAGAATCCGTGTACTGGAAAATCTACACTATTGTGAAAATAGCTGAGCTTCTGTCACGGTACTGAAAAATTTTAGATTTGCGACTCTACTAACTACTCCCCAACACTGCTAAAGAAGGCTACATTTTTATATTTTCAAAATTGCATGATGAAATTGAGGCATTTTTCTTCATAAAATTCCAGGTGTACTTATATTTTTGAATATTTTAATGTCTTTTTTTGTGAAAGCACAGTAAAGACATGTCACGTAAATTGCCCAAATAAATAAATAGGAAAAGAAACTAACAAATGTCTTATTTCAGAAATTAATTTCTATTAATGTGTATTAATAGGAACCTATCTATGTATTTTTGAAATTACAATGTTTTCCTGTCTTCTCTTTCAGTGGAGAATTTGGGCTTTGGTTGGATGGAGATCTTTATCACGGCAGGAGTCACTCATGCAAAACCTTCGGGAATCCCATGCTGTCCATGAAGGAGGATTTCTACGTGCAGGACATTGAGATCTGGTCGTTTGAGTAGCAGCTCGCGGGGGAAACATCTCTAGTTTCAGAGACTGGAATTGGACATCAGGCAAATCCCAAACCTTTCTGCACATCACTGCGGCTCCAAGCAAGCCTGTAACGGACGCTACTGTTACCGTGCTTGTCGTATGTTACTCCTGCATTTAATACAGAGCTCTTCTTTGTGCTGTGTAGTATGTGTGTGTGTTTTTCTTCAAGCTGTGTGCAGTGTCAGTAATGAACGGGATGGTGTAGAGACGGCCTTGGGTATCGAAGGATCCCCTGAGCGCTTTTAACATCAAGTGAAAATCATGGTGGCACAGGTTTGGACTGCCCGAAAACTGCCATTGTCCAGTTTACCTGAGCCAATGCACCAGGTATCTGTTTAAGTGCTGATGTTAGCCAATAGGATGTCACTAATGCAACACAAGTCTTGATGAAAAAAAAAAACGACAATGGGAAAAAAGAAAAGCAAACTGGAAACACATTCCCTTTCTCTCAGAGGACGAATATGTATTTTTTGAGGTGGGACGTCGATTTTTAGGATCATAATGGCATCTTTAAGACGAAAGGAAATGGAAAACACATTTGTAGTTTCTTTTGAGGCAAAATATTCAAGTGTTGTGAATTTGTAGTCTTTCTGTCGTTCACTATCATAGCACACACCATGTCGGAGCACATAGTCGCAAACCCCATAGTTGTAATGTTCTGTTCAGTGGGTTTGCGTGTAAGTGTGGCTAACACCTGCCCCTTCGCTTTCAGAAGGGCCGACTTTACTGTTCATAGGCAGAAATGTGTCTTAATAGATTTGTGGAATATGCAAATTCCAGTCCTGTGACCTCAAATAATCCAGACGGGGCACTTTTGTTTTCCCTGTCTCTTTTCAAAGAGACCTTTTACATTAAGTCTGAGACGTGAATTAATTGTTTTTCATTAATATGACAATTCTATATTTATGTATGTACATACATTGGCGGCCAAAAGTTTGGAATAATGTACAAATTTAGCTGTTTTGGAAGGAACTTGGTACTTTAATTCACCAAAGTGGCATTCAACTGATCACAAAGTATAGTCAGGACATTACTGATGTAAAAAACAGCATCATCACTATTTGAAAAAAAGTCATTTTTGATAAAATCTAGACAGGCCCCATTTCCAGCAACCATCACTCCAGTAATCATACTAAACTGCTAATTTGGTACTAGATTCACTTGCCATTATATCAGACACAATTGAAAGCTATTTGGTTCATTAAATGAAGCTTAACATTGTCTTTGTGTTTGTTTTTGAGTTGCCACAGTATGCAATAGACTGGTATGTCTTAAGGTCAATATTAGGTCAAAAATGGCAAAAAAGAAACAGCTTTCTCTAGAAACTCGTCAGTCAATCATTGTTTTGAGGAATGAAGGCTATACAGTGCTTGAAATTGCTAAAAAACTGAAGATTTCATCCAAAGGTGTACACTACAGTCTTCAAAGACAAAGGACAACTGGCTCTAACAAGAACAGAAAGAGATGTGGAAGGCCAGATGTACAACTAAACAAGAAGATAAGTACATCAGAGTCTCTAGTTTGAGAAATAGACGCCTCACATGTCCTCAGCTGACAGCTTCATTGAATTCTACCCGCTCAACACCAGTTTCATGTACAACAGTAAAGAGAAGACTCAGGGGTGCAGGCCTTATGGGAAGAATTGCAAATAAAAAGCCACTTTTGAAACAGAAAAACAAAAAGAAAAGGTTAGAGTGGGCAAAGAAACACAGACATTGGACAACAGATAATTGGAAAAGAGTGTTATGGATCTTAACCCCATTGAGCATTTGTGGGATCAGCTAGACTGTAAGGTGCATGAGAAGTGCCCGACAAGACAGCCACATTTATGGCAAGTGCTACAGGAAGTGTGGGGTGAAATGTCACCTGAGTATCTGGACAAACTGACAGCTGGAATGCCAAGGATCTGCAAAGCTGTCATTGCTGCACGTGGAGGATTTTTTTGATGAGAACTCTTTGAAGTAGTTTAAGAAGTTCTGAATAAAAAAATCAAACTGTAATAGTAATTTTTCACATTATGAATGTCCTGACTATACGTTGTGATCAGTCGAATGCCACTTTGGTGAATAAAAGTACCAATTTCTTTCATAAGAGCAATATCTGTACATTATTCCAAACTTTTGGCCGCCAGTGTATATATACATACATATATATATCTATTACTGTTAAGTGTGACAGTGATCTTTTTTGTGCTGATATTTCAGCTGTTACTAATATAATGTATATTACCCTGTAAATTAATGTTAAAATAGTTGATTTGTTCCTATATATATAAATATATAAACAATTATGCAGTGTGTGGATTGGTGGGTTGCTTCTCGCACTTTAATAATCTAGTTTAAAGCCAGGTTCTTCAGGCCTCATTAGCAGTAGCAGTACAGTATATATTTTTGTTTGTCTCTTAGATTATAGAGTAACTAATCATTTATAATGAGCTTGCTGCTACTGTGGAGAGGAAGTGCCCTAGACGGGCATCTCAGCGGTCGAGCACAGGGTCAGATTTGATGGACTCCAGCAGGGAAAGTCTCTTCTTCTGTGTCCTGTCCCAGCATTTTTGTCTAGTCTTTTGTTTCTTTCGCTGTGTAGACTGACTGTGCACAGAGCGAGAGGAACCATCGATGTTCTTCTACGACAGTGGATACATCTGATGAGAAGCGCAAATCATCTACTTGACCGGAATATAATGTTACAGTGATGTATACAGAACAATGAAAACTAATAAATTGTTGTAACCTGGGACAGTATAATGTCTGATATGTTTTTATTCCCTTTTGTCTTCTATTTTTCACCATAAAAATATAGAAATATGAATAAATCAATTTTCATGCTGACTCTAAAAAACAAAACAAAACAAAAAACAGTAATGATAATAATAAAATATCAAACAGCATTAGTTGTTTTCCCACCAAAACTGATGTCACTGTCTGTATGGAACTAGTGAAAGGGATATTACATGACTAACAGGATAGAAAGTGATACTGAGGACAAATGAAAAAAAAAGTATGAATTCATTACCAATTAAAAAAATATTGCCAAGAAAATGTTTTGTTTGAAACATCTCAATTAAAAAAAAGAAGATATGAAGAAACACCCAAAATATTTCTTAATAAATTGACAGTTTTTCATTTGATAAGACAAGGCAAAAATGGCCATCATCCGCTAAAACTAAAGTAGACAAATTATTTAAAACTAGCCACTATGTTTAGAAAGCTAACTGATATGATAATAAAGCTAACATGTTTTCAAACTTTAAAAATTGTGAGTTTTAATATTTTATCCAATAAATAAGGAGGACACATGATATGGACTGCATACTAGTTATGGCAAAAAAGGATTTGAAAATCAGACATAAAGACAAAGGTACAAGGCAGTGTACTTAAAGCAGGGTTGCCAACTTTGGATACCAGGCTGGAGTGAGATTTTGATGTCATGGCCAGGGCCACATTGATGAACAGGCAAATCAACGTTGAAGCCCAGGGGCCTTATACCCATGGCACTTTAAAAGGATAGTACTCAAGTAAAAGGACAATTACTTAAAAAAAAAAAAAAGTACTAACATAAATAATTACTTGAGTAAGAGTAAGAAAGTATCCAGTTAAAAGAGTACTCAAGTACTGAGTAACTTGTTACTTCCACAAATGACATAATGGATGTTAACTCCCCTATATTCCATTACATAATACACATTTAACATGTATTACAGAATTATTATTAATGTCATCATTCACCATCATGTTGTTCCAAACCTGTATGACTTTCTCCCTTCCATGCAACACAAGGAGATATTAGACAGAATGTTTGCCTTGGTCACTATTTACTTTCTGTGAATGTGTTTTTTTCCTCTATATTTTGAAAGTGAATGGTGACTGAGACTGTCAGTCCCTAACATTCTGTCTAACATCTTTTGTGTTCCACAGAATACAGAAGGTCACATGGGTTTGGAACAACATGAGGGTTGGGAAATGATGACGGAATATTAAATAATGGCTGAGCTATAATTTTAAAGGTATAGTTCACCCAAAAATGAAAATTCCCTCATCATTTACTCACCCTCATGCCATCCCTCATGTGTATGACTTCTTTCTTCTGCAGAACACAAATTAAGATTTTTGGAATAATTTTTCAGCTCTGTAGGTCAGTACAATGCAAGTGAATGGGTGCCAAAATGTTGATGCTCCAAAAAGCACACAAAGGCAGCATAAAAGTAATCCATAAGACTCCAATAGTTTAATCCATATCTTCAGAAGTGATGTGATAGGTGTCGGTGAGAAACAGATAAATATTTGTCATTTTTTCCTAGAAATTCTTCTCTCTGCCCAGCAGGGGGCGGTATGCATGAAGAATGTGAATCACCAAATACACAAGAAGAAAAATGTGAAAGTGATCTGTTTCTCATCCACACGTTCTCATATCATATCGCTTCTGAAGATATTGATTTAATGCTGCCTTCACGTGCTATCAGAATTATCGTAAATAGGAGTTTCCCACTCAGAAGTTGCATATGAATGACCCCTCAAGTCATAATTACAACTTGGAAACTTGGAGATAACTTTGATACCCGAGTTTCCAAGATGGGATGAGTTCTAAACTTTCAACATGGTGGAGGAGAATACAGTCTCTGAAGTGAAGGACAGGTTTTGTTCATTTTTCTAAATACAGCTATTTGTTAGTTCTTGCTGTTTTGGTCAAATTCATTTATGTATATCAGCAACAATTCAATGCATGTTGTACATTTTTTCACCATGAAAATAGCTTGTATTTGACCAAAATTCCATTATCGTTAGCAAGCTAACTGAGTGATATGTATTATGGTGTCAAAATAAAAGTTCCTCCAGAAATATGTATGAATGAACCTGGCGTCGTCCATGTTTCCATTTCTTTATGACAACAAAGCATGTGAACACGACATACTCGTAATTACCACTTCAGAAGTGAGAAGTAGGATAATTCCGATAGCACATAAAGGCAGCATAACCACTGGAGTCTTATGGATTACTTTTATGCTGACTTGTATGATTTTTGGAGTTTCAAAATGTTGGCACCCATTCACTTGCATTGTATGAACCAAAAGAGCTGAGAAATTCTTCTAAAACAGGGTTGCTGCAGAGTTTTTAAAATTAAATGTAAGAATTTTTAAGACCTTTTTCAATACCTGAACAAGTAAAATTAATACCATATCCCCATACCAAAACAAACCAACACAATTTTAAAATAAAACATGTATCTACAGACTTTTACTTCAACAAGCAGGGGCACACAATCAATGGCCTTAACATTGCTTAACAGTAAAACAGGGTAGAATATATGCTTAAATATAAGTTTAAAATACTCAAGACATGTTTTCCACATATACACAGGGTTGGCAGGGTTACTTTTGAAATGTATTCCACTACAGATTACAGAATACATGCTGTAAAATGTCATTTGTAACATATTCCGTTAGATTACTCAAGGTCAGTAACGTATTCTAAATACTTTGGATTACTTCTTCAGCACTGGTAGATTTTTTCACTTGTTTTGACTATAAAAACTCTGCCAGTACAGTAAGACAAAACACACATGTTAAAAATACATTCTCTGAAAAACCTAAATATCTTATGCAGTGTTGTTTCTAAAACAAGATAAATCTAATTGATCTTGTTTTAAGGATTTTTACATATTTTTACAGGAAAACAATACAACAGTTATCATCAAGAAAAGATTTGTGCCCTAATATCAAAGGTCTTACTAGAAAAAAAGAAATTATGATCCAACGTGAATTTTCTTGATAAAAAAATATGATCGTGCCTGGTAACGTGCATGTAAAATGGCTAGAAATAGCATTTATCTTAGCGTAAAGCTGACAATTTACACAAGGTTTATTTCTATTTCTTTTGCTCCAAACTTACTTCAAACTTACTTCTCTGTCTGCTCGTATGAATGTAACACATCATAAGAAAGTGTTTCACCGCTGTTCAAATGCACTTTGGATCGCATCATTTATATGTATAAATGTTTTCCATCTGAAAGGACTAAATATTAAATGAAACAAATGACAATAAAATGCAAAGTAATCTCTTCAGTAATCAAAATACTTTTTGAATGTAACTGTATTCTAATTACCAATTATTTAAATTGTAACTGTAATGGAATACAGTTACTTATATTTTGTATTTTAAATATGTAATCCCGTTACATGTATTCCGTTACTCTCCAACCCTGCATATACATCACATTAAAATTGGTTTATGTTC
This sequence comes from Myxocyprinus asiaticus, assembly GCF_019703515.2. Lineage (NCBI taxonomy): Eukaryota > Metazoa > Chordata > Actinopteri > Cypriniformes > Catostomidae > Myxocyprinus > Myxocyprinus asiaticus. Next base: position 8,723,873 of record NC_059359.1, read on the forward strand.
CATTATATAAATAAATACTAATTAGAAGTCCACCGATATTGGATTGTGCTGATTTGATAATGTGTTGAAAGAAAGCCAGTTAGTCTGCCAATAGTTTTTAAAATTGGACAGTTATTTACCAACAGTATATGTCTGCCTATAACATTGACATCCTTAAATATAATTTTTTATTTTTATTTTTTTTTTTTTTTTTTTGCATTAATACAGTTATAAATCTGTAGACTGATATTTTTTCTAATTTATTTTACATTTTAAAAAGCACAGTGACAAACACAAGGCAAGAGCGCCACCTGGTGGACATTGTAAATGGTACAAAATACATAGTTATTTATCCAGCAAGCCTTCATCCAACTATAAAGGAATGACAGACATGAATATACAAAGCTTGTTAAACAGGTTCGCACATGAGTTGACACACGATCAACTGTTTTAGTTTCTGGGTCATTTTCCAGTCTGATAAAACATTTTCAAACTAAATTTGACATCAAATATCAAACAAATCAATATATGATTGGATATACAAAATGTTTCCTCATAAAGAAGGCAAATTATTTGAAAGAATGGTCCATAAAATGGCTACATGCAAAGAGCCAGAAATATATTAACATAAACATGACCAGAACTCATCAAATCAGATCAAATTAGTTATGAATAAATCACAGAAATTAAAGTAGTAAAATAGTAAAATCCTCTTTCAGGAACTTTTCACATAGTTTTACTCTCTCTCTCTCTCTCTCTCTCTCTCTCTCTCTCTCTCTCTCTCTCTCTATATATATATATATACATATTTAATGCACTTGTGTGATTGTGCTAAATGTTAACCTGCATTCTACTTTGAAAATGGACCCATAAAACTGTAGTAAAAAGTATCTGTTGTGAAACAATAGTGAAAGAAACAAATAATAATGGAAGTCTGCATGTCCAAAATCATGATGTTACACAATAGTGCCCAAAAAATTGGAAAAAGCAGTAAAGCAGTGCAAATGAGATAGAGCTGTATTGATCATCCTCACTGGTCAAGCAGCTTAGTGGTTTTCTAATTATAAATCAATCTTATTTTATTATTTTTATTTTATTATTTTATTGCAGCAGTGAAATTAAAAACATTGCATTTTTGATCCAAACCAAAAATAAAAATGCTAGAGGCACCAATAACACTTTCACATAGCGTTGGTCAACACAAAATCGAAACTGCCCCTATTTACATGTTCCTGGTCTTATTGTGTAGCATTTATTGGTGCATGTTATTCCAAGTAATCTTTTATCAAAATGTAATAACTTGCTCCACCTCTGAAATGACTTTCCTTCTCGGATGACGTCATTAAGCCCTAAACATTTTCAATGCCTGCCTGCCATTTCATGCTTACTTTTAAGTAAAACACAGGGGTTTTTCATCTTTTAAACATAGCAAATCTCAGAAGTTAGTGTATAAAAATATAAGGCAGGGTCTCTTTCGATTACAATCAGACACGTTATACAGCCAAAGGCAGCAAAGAAATAGTTAATGTTTCACAATTTCTTCATCTTGAGGCCTGTTGTGGTTTTCTTTCTTGAGAATGAATCCCTTTTTCCTGAAGAATATTAAGCACTCAGATGTAGCCACCAATGAATGGCACATGTGTTGCATGCAAGGGCAGAAGGGCAAAAAGTTCTGAATTATAGCAGATGATAAGTTCTAGTAAACCAGGTACTGAAACTCAGAGTAAATGAGCGGAAACATCACGGTACAGGCTCTGTAGAGGATAGCTCCACAGTTGACAAAGGCACGTGGTTTTGTGAGCCACGATTCAGACCTGAAGCTGAAGTATATGGCGTATAAGGCAACTGCGAAGAAGTGACCGATCAGAGTCAAGGGCTTTGGCTTCAATCTAAGGAAACAAAAGTTGATTAATGGTGGTACAATGTCTGCGACAGATCTCAGATATCTGCAGGGACAAACAAAAAAGCCCCTGAGGAGAAAATCTGTAAAGGTTTGTCAATACTTACACTGACAGGAGACCAATTGGTCCATTAATGCACTCTCCACCAAGCTTGAAATAGTGGAAACAGGCCTTTCTCAACTGATGCAGTGAATCTGAAAAAAAAATAAAAAATGGTGGTAGATATAATGAGCTGCAATAGTTGTTGCTATTTTCTAGTTATATGTTAGAAGTTGGATCTTATATAACTTCAAAATAAGACCATGTCAATAGAATAAATTCCAGATTATGGTGTCATGAAATGTGTTATATTAGCATATAAATGTGAACATTTATATGTGTGTGTGTGAGAGAAAAAATCTGTAATTATTTATTCACCCTCATGTTGTTCCAAACCCATATGCTGTTTTGTTTTGTTTTTTGTGAAACATAAAAAACCTACATAGCACTTTTTCATACATGGACAGCCCATAGGCAACACGACTGTCAAGCATCAAAATGGACAAAAAAGCACTATGAAAGTATAATTAAATTAGTCCATATGACAAGCATGCTATATTCCAAGTCATATGATAGCTTATTGAACTTGTTTTTTATTTATCTGAAAAAAAATAAAAAATGGTCTTCAGATTCATTAAAGGCTCATTGACGTCATTTATTCATATGTGTCATACCCAAATGTGAGGTGTTCCACAGAAATAAATAAAAGCATTTGGGTCTGGAACAACATGGAGGTGAGTAAATAATTATTTTAATGATTATGGGTGAACTATTCCTGTTTTGTCCCACAGTTGTTTTGACTTACTGTCAGTTGCAGCGAACAGCTCATATAGTGCTTGAGCCAAGACGTTCACCACAAACGAGTGAGATGCCTTCCGCTCCCAGTGGAATTTCTTCTTTGCCTGACAACAAAAATATCAGAGTGTGCTCATCATGCTCAATTCATATAATGATCGTAGGCTCATTTAAACATTCAATGCATTTAAAGGGATAGTTCAGCCAAAAATTTTAATTCTCACATTATTTACTCATCCTCATGCCACCCCAGATGTGTATGACTTTCTTTCTTCTCCTGAACACAAGCGTAGATTTTCAGAATAATATCTTAGCTCTGTAGGTTCATATAATGCAAGTGAATGGGTATCAACATTTTGAAGGTCCAAAAATCATATAAAGGCAGCTTAAAAGTAATCAGTAAGACTCCAGTTGTTTATTACATGTCTTCAATAGCGAAATGTTTGGTGTGGGGGAGAAACAGATCAAAATTTTAGTGCTTTTTTTATGATCAATCTCCACTTTCACTTTCACATTATTCTTCTTTTGTTTTTACCGATTTGCATTCTTTGTGCATTCCGCCAACTATTGGACAGGGAGAAGAATTTATAGTAAAAAATGTCTTAAATATTGATCTGTTTCACACCCACACCTATCATATAGTTTCTGAAGATATAGTTTTAAACACTGGAGTCATATGGATTACTTTTACGCTGCCTTTATGTGCTTTTTGGAGCTTCAAAATTTTGGTACCCATTCGTTGCATTGTGAAGACTTACAGAGCTGAGATATTTTTCTAAAATACTTCGTCTGTGTTCAGCATAAGAAAAAAAGTCACACATCTGGGATGACATAAAGGTGAGTAAATGATGACAGAATTTTCATTTTTGTGTGAACTATCCCTTTAATGTCTAATATTTTTACGAAGATTTAATGTGCAATGAGGAGCAGCAATTACTAGCACCAAAATGGTCAGGTGAGCGTTTTATTATGGAATATTGTCTGAAACAGAATAAACTGCCGACGTCTCTTTCAGATGTTTCCCAGTCAGGTGTTTTGATTACCTGCAGCACAGCAGTGTTGTCGTAGAGGTCAGGGATATTCTTGAGTAGTTCTCTCCAGATCTGGACATCATTCAGCACAACGCTCATGCCTCCACCAGTCAGAGGATGTCGCATGTTATATGCATCTCCCAACAGCAGAACACCTATTTGAGGACAGGCAGTATGTGACTTTCAACACAGTTCCTGCAGAGTTTCATGCCACTGCACAAAAGATGCTGCATTATAGTCTGATTGGTTGGGATTACAAGTGGACATAATTATCAGTCTCTGGAGTGATTTATTAAAAAGGTTAGGTGTGTAATTTTTTTCAATTTTAAACTACTTTCTTATATCCCAGCTTAATATGTAAAGAGAACTAACTACAAGTAAGCCATTCGTAAGTTGATTCCTTTGAAAAGCGTAAACTCTGTGGCTTTATCAAAAAATTGCTCAGTTTGTTTGAGCCACCCGACATTAGTAATGGCTCTACCAATGGCGTGAGTTTGGGACGAAAGTATATAAATAATATACATAAAGAAATATATAAAGAAATATAAGTGTGTGTGTGTGTGTGTGTCTATATCTATATATATATCTATATATCTATAGATATATATATATATCTATATCTATATCTATCTATCTATATATATATATATATATATATATATATATATATATATATATATACACTCACCGACCACTTTATTATGTACACTCTGTACATCTACTTATTCATGCGATTATGTAATCACCCAATCGTGTGACAGCATTGCAATGCATAAAATCATGCAGATATGGGTCAGGAACTTCAGTTAATGTTCACATCAACCATCAGAATGGGGAAAAAATTTTATCTCAGTGATTTGGACCATGGCATGATTTTTGGTGCCAGACGGGCTGGTTTGAGTATTTCTGTAACTGCTGATCTCCTGGGATTTTCACTCACAACAGTCTCTAGAGTTTACTAAGAATGGTGCCAAAGAAAGTGAGCGGCAGTTCTGCGGACGGAAACGCCTTGATAACGAGAGAGAACAACGGAGAATGGCCAGACTGGTTCGAGCTGACAGAAAGGCTACAGTAACTCAGATAACCCCTCTGTACAATTGTAGTGAGCAGAATAGCATCTCAGAATGCACAACATGTCGAACCTTGAGGCGGATGGGCTACAACAGCAGAAGACCACGTTTGACACTTTATAAGGACCATAGTGTTCCTAATAAAGTGCTCAGTGAGTGTATCAAAACATTGCTCAGTTTGTTTGAGCCACCCGACATAGCAACAATGGCTCTACCACTGGCATGAGTTTGGGGCGAATGTACACTATATAAATAAAGAAATATATAAATAAATATGTGTGTGTGTGTGTGTGTGTGTGTGTGTGTGTGTACAGTATACTGTATGTATATACAGTGTATATATATATATATGTACATACACATATACACTACCGGTCAAAAGTTTTGAAACACTTGACTGAAATGTTTCTCATGATCTTAAAAATCTTTTGATCTGAAGGCATATGCTTAAATGTTTGAAATTAGTTTTGTAGACAAAAATATAATTGTGCCACCATATTAATTTATTTCATTATAAAACTAAAATTTTATTAAAAAAAAAGTTTTTGAAATTGATGACTTGGACTGAATAATTAAGAAAAGCAGCCAGTAAGTGCCCAACATAGATGGGAACTCCTTCAATACTGTTTAAAAAGCATCCCAGGGTGATACCTCAAGACGTTGGTTGAGAAAATGTCAAGAGTACATGTCTGCAAATTCTAGGCAAAGGGTGACTACTTTGAAGATGCTAAAATATAACACAGTTTTGATTTATTTTGGATTTTATTTAGTCACAACATAATTCCCATAGTTCCATTTATGTTATTCCATAGTTTTGATGACTTATTATTCTAAAATGTGAAGAAAAAAAATTACAATAAAGAATGAGTGTTTCAAAACTTTTGACCGGTAGTGTATGTATATACAATGGCGGCCAAAAGTTTGGAATAATGTACAGATTTTATCTATATATTAGGGCTGTCAATCAATTAACATTTTTAATCAAATTAATTACATAGATATACAGTATATAAATATTTGCTGAGAAAGGCCCTTAAATAACAATATTTCAAAATATATTGATTAAATAATTATAAATAGTTATATTTAAATACTTGTAAATATAACATACTGTATATTATAAATATAATCATTCATATAATTAAAATGCAGTACATTGTTGTAGCAGACAAGTAATCATTGATATGTAGATATAGACATGGATATTTTTTTATTTGGCCTACCTGGTTTATAGACTGGTGAGGGTGGCAGGAAGCTGGCGGGCATCGATCTTAAGCGATCATTTTGCAGTGCACACATAAATGGCTCCTTTAAGTGCCCTGTGCAAGCAAAACAGTCATTATTGTGAGAATTACTGTGCTGTGCTCCTTACAAAACAACAACAGACACATCATTCACACATATTCAAGAAATCAATGCTTAAGAGAAAGACTCGTCTTAGCCATTAGGTTATTTTTTTAAATGTAAATGGGTCAAATACCTGGCAGTTGAGGATAGATTTTGTCAGTCATGTACTGCATGAGGTCTCTGGGCATATCTCCTCTGACGTCCACCAGGACCCGAGTTTCATTGGAGGAGATCTGATAGATCAACACTGGACTGGGATCAGCTAGAACTAGCTCTGCATGGTTGGGCTTGAACTGAGGAGAATCCTGGGAGACAACAGAACATGGAAAACATAGGATGGGCACAAATACTCTGAAGTGCAACTTTTAAAAATAAAAAAAGACTTTTATTTTTACAGATTTCACGGAACGGATCTTAGGTGTCATGATCCACATTTTCAATGATTAAATGCACTGCTCATGGCACAAATTGTGAAAAAATATAATGTAATGGCAAAAGATGTCTGTCTGATGTGCAGAACTCATTCACTGTCACACCCCAAGTACTTGAGTACTTGGTAGATTTACAGCATCTATTGAGTACTTGAGCTGTCAAAACGGCAAAACTGCACATCCCTAGAAATCCCTAGAAGTCATGTTACTTGGGCTATGTGGCAGGGCGGAGGGCGGGGCCGGGTGTGTGGAATCACGACCCAGCCCCGCCCTCCGCCCTGCCACAGGCTATTTTATAGAAAATATGCAAATGTCATCCTTATATTTACCTTCATTATGCATCCCACAAAATGAGATGACACTTTAACTTTCCCAGAGACCAGATTTTTACGGAACTTGGAGAAACAGCCATCAGCAACTACAGTCAGTGGAGCGTGGATCTCCTGAAAGAGAGAGAGAATAAAATTAAAGCAATATATCTATATATATTTACAATTAAGAGACCACTGCAAAATTATCAGTTTCTCTGGATTTACTATTTATAGGTATGTATTTGAGTAAAATGAACATCTTTGTTTTATTCTATAAAGTACTGACAACATTTCTCCCAAATTCCAAATAAAAATATTGTAATTTAGAGTATTTATTTGCAGAAAATGACAACTGGTTAAAATAACAAAAAAGATGCAGTGTTTTCAGACCTCGAATAATGCAAAGAAAACAAGTACATTTTTAAACACAATGCTAATGTTTTAACTTGGGAAGAGTTCAGAAATCAATATTTGGTGGAATAACCCTGATTTTCAATCACAGCTTTCATGGATCTTAGCATGCTCTCTGCCAGTCTTTCACATTGCTGGTGGGTGAATTTATGCCACTCCTGGTGCAAAAAATCAAGCAGCTCAGCTTTGTTTGTTGGCTTGTAGCCATCTATCTTCCTCTTGATCACGTTCCAGAGGTTTTCAATTTGGTTCAGATCTGGAGATTGGGCTGACCATGACAGGGTCTTGATGTGTCCTTCACAAAGACGAATCTGCCCGATTACAGCCTTGCTGAAGCACCCCCAGATCATCACGGATCCTCCACCAAATTTCACAGTGGGTGCGAGACACTGTGGCTTTAAGGCCTCTCCAGGTCTCCGTCTAACCATTAGACAACCTGGTGGAGGATCGGTGATGATCTGGGGGTGCTTCAGCAAGGCTGGAATCGGACAGATTCATCTTAGTAAAGGACACATGAATCAAGCCACGTAGAAGGTTATCCTGAAAGAAAACTTGCTTCCTTCTGCTCTGAAAATGTTCCCCAACTTTGGTTGGTTTTTACCAGCAGGACAATGCTCCAAGCCACACAGCATAGTCAATCAAGGTGTGGATGGAGGACCACCGGATCAAGATCCGTGTCATGGCCAGCCCAATCTCCAAATCTGAACCCCATTCAAAACCTCTGGAATGTAATCAAGAGGAAGATGGATGGCCGCAAGCCATCAAACAAAGCCGAGCTGTTTGATTTTTTGCACCAGGAGTGGCATAAAGTCACCCAACAGCAATGTAAAAGACTGGCAGAGAGCATGCCAAGAAGCATTAAAGCTGTGATTGAAAATCAGTGTTATTCCACCAAATATTGATTTCTGAACTCTTCCTAAGTTAAAACATTAGTACTGTGTTGTTTAAAAATGATTATGAACTTGTTTTCTTTGCATTATTCGAGCTCTGAAAACATGGCATCTTTTTATTTTTTTTTTTTTTTTTTTGACCAGTTGTCATTTTCTGCAAATAAATGCTCTAAATGACAATATTTTTATTTGGAATTTGGAATAGTTTTTATTTGGAATAGTTATAATAGGGAATATATAATAAATATAATAAGGAAAAATAGGGATGAATCTAAATTCATTTTTGTGGTAATCAATATAATGCCACAAATGTTGCCGACTTGCACTGAACCCGGAATATTCCTTTAAGCTTATCAACTGTCAATTCATCAATTTTAGCACAAATGCGTTCAGTTATCATAAAAGAAAATGGCCAAGACACTGCCTTTACAGGCATTCAAAGCTAGATTAATCAATTTAATGTTTAATTGGTTAATGGGTTATTGTTTTTCACTTAATTAATCATTTTCCATTTAATTATTTGACATTTTTCAAGTTGACCATTAAGTTTTTTTGTTTATTTATTTTTATCCTCTTTTCTCCACAATTTTGCAATGCCAATTCCCACTACTTACTAGGTCCTCATGGTGGCGCAGTTACTCACCTCAGTCTGGGTGGCAGAGGACAAGTCTCAGTTGCCTCTGCTTCTGAGACAGTCAATCCGCGCATCTTATCACGTGGCTCGTTGTGCATGACACTGTGGAAACTCACAGCATGTGGAGGCTCATGCTACTCTCCGCCATCCATGCACAACTTACCACGTGCCCCATTGAGAATGAGAACCAGTTAATCGCAACCACGAGGAGGTTACCCCATGTGACTCTACCCTCCCTAGAAACCGGGCCAATTTGGTTGCTTAGGAGACCTGGCTGGAGTCACTCAGCACACCCTGGATTCAAACTTGTGACTCCAGGGGTGGTAGTCAGCGTCAATACTTGCTGAGCTACCCAGGCCCCCCAGTTGACCATTTATTTTAATGACAATTTCTTAGAATTGCCATCTCTACATGAGACACATATGAAGTACAGTACTGCATAATGTCGCAAACTAAACCTAAGCAGTTTCTCAGTATGTTTTTATACCTTGATGTTTCCTGAGTCTTTCTCTCTGTACTGAATTCCTGTCACACAGCCGTCTTCTTCCCCCAGACTGGTCACTGTGCCCTCCACAAACTTCACACTGTGCAAATATAACATGATATTTGATATAAAAGCCCTTATAAAAGCACATTGCTAAATATTTTGTTATATATTACAATTGCATTTAGACATTTTTAAGTGTAGCTTAAGTGTCCAATTACTCCACTGTGTATTCCAGTATTGCTATGTACATAAATGAGAACGTTTGAGGCAGGTTAGATTGTTAGAATAAATGTTTGCAGAAATCATAGTGTTTTATTTTGAAACAACATAAGTAATAACAAGCTTGACGTTCAGAATTGTTAGTTGTTAGTTGTTATAATCTATATGCAGTATTTATATATTCATATGTGGAGATTACAAATTTAAACAGGAATTTACTTGGGCTCAGCAAGAGCAGCTCGACGCAGTCCCATGATGAAGCGGCCATGATGGAAGGCACGTCCACACTGCACACTGTTCTCCTGCTGGGGATATGGGATCTCCACCTCTGTCCTGCTGTCCAGGTCATGGATTACATAACCATTCACCACATGAGCATCCAGACCCTCAACAGCACCTGAGAGAACACAAACAGAAAACATCAAGTGACTGTGAGTCAATGACAATTACATACAAGGGTAGCAAACAATTTGGTATATCTGCTTTCAGATATGACAGATCTATTCAACTATAAAACACAATATTGATAGATATGTGAAAGACATAAAAATGTAAAGGAATAGTTCACCCAAAAATGAAAATTCTCTCAAACTTAAAAAAATAAAAAATTAGCTTTCAATATACTTTAGGTTTACAAAATCCTCCCTTGTTCGTATTACTCAGAAATGGATGCAACCAAGTGAACATAATATTCATAATATATAATTATAAACATAATATATACAGTAGGCCTACATATTTTTTCAATGAAAAAAGTTAAAACTTTAATCCATTTGTGTTAGGACAACATGTGCAAGATGAACATAAAGGGGATACTTGTTAGTGTTTCATTTTTGTTATGAGATATAGAAGAGTTTCTGTTATGTTGGAGTTTTAGAGGTTACCATTATGATGAAGAGTTGAGCTTGAGCTCACGTTGAGGACAGGGACATGAGTTTCATTGCTCTCTTCATTGAGCAATTGCTGAGCTAACCATAGCATATTTACAAAGCTACACGCTGTAATGCTTCCCACCAGTATATACTGTATTTAGCATAATAACATACACTGTCACTAGGTAGTACATAAAGAAATAAAAGAGATTTATTTGAGTTACTTTTATATGTCTAATTGTGTTGGGTTTACCCAGTTTAATTAGCTTCCCTCTACACAAAGTGTTTGTGTTGAGATAACATGGTAATTTTAAGTTAAGAAAACTCATTTCAAACATGTGGAAACCCCGACTGAATAAAGTTCAGTCAAAGAGTTATTTTTGATAGAATAATGCATTTCTAAACCTGCATGACTTCCTTTCTTCAGTGGAACCTAAAAGGATATATTTATAGCAGAATGTCTAACCTGCTCTTTTTCATACAATGACAGTGAATGTTGACCACGGCTGTCACACAAGAGTTTCAAGCCAGGATTTTCAGTGAATAGCAACTTAAATTTCAATCTGTTCCTCAAACAAAACTATCATATGGCTTCAGACGACTTAAAATGAATTTGACAGCCTCTGGTCTCCATTCGTCTTCATTATATGAAAGAAAGCAGCAAAAACTTCTACTTTAGTGTTCCATGGAAGAAAGAGAGCCATACTGGAACATCATGAGTGTGAGTAAATGAAGACGTTATTTTCAATTGTTGGGTGCACTACTTCTTTAAGTAGGATTTGAGCCAGCATGCATTATGTAACAGTAAGATAAGATGAGGTAGTTCCGCACCCTCCAAGCTGAGTTCTTTAAGTGCCCGGTATCCTCCCGGCTGGAGAAGTTCCCCCACTATCCGATCTGGTTCTTTCATGTCCCTCTCAACCACTGTGACCTTGCGACCATCTCGAGCCAGAACAGCGGCCATTGCTGACCCCAGCACACCAGCACCCACTATGATGACCTCTGGATCCTCTGTCTGAACGCACTGACTGTCTGATGCCCTCTTTCGCTTTACATCTCTCTAATTAAAAAGATTGTCGGAAACAATGCAGAAACAATGTCCATATAATAGTTATAGATATACTAATAGATCAATATATTTTACAGAGACAAACATTATATAATAATATAATATATGATACAAAAAGACACAGTGGCTCCAAAAAGTATTTTGGGGCCACTCTATTCTAATATAATATAATATACAATAATGAATGAATATATATATATATATATATATATATATATATATATATATATATATATATATATATATATTATTATTATTATTATTATTATTATTATTATTATTATTATTATCATTGTTATTTTATATATATATATATATATATATATATATATATATATATTATTATTATTATTATTATATATATATATATATATATATATATATATATATATATATATATATAATAATAATAATACATATATATATATATATATATATATATATATATATATATATATATATATATATATATATATTTTTTTTTTTTTTTTTTTTTATATACATTTCTCTTGTACCAAACCCTATAATAAATAATCAGAAAGAAACACATTTTGGGTTTTAGGAGGTATATTGCATTATTGGACCATCAGTTGATTTTTACCGTTTTAAATTACATAACTGTCATAATGACTATCTTATTATTAGAAAATTGATAATTACAGGTATATTAATTATACTACTTCCTTAAAAAAGACAATAGAAATTGAATGATCAACTTTAAGAACACAAAAACAATGAGTTATGATATAAACAAAAACACATTATCTCACCTTCTTTGAAATGCGACTCGAGCTGTTTGTATTTGACATGGAGAAGAGCTTTTGTGTCAGAGGGAATGTGCTGAAGAGTTTAAGAGGCAGCTGGAATAAATTAGACACTTTGAGCGTCTGTCCGCGGAGCCCGAGACACGTAACCATGAGTCCCAAAGACACGCACACCACTGCGGCCACAATCAGCTCTCTGTACGCTGAACTCACCAGGGCATCGCATTTCTTATAGATATATGTAAAACTTGCTATACCAAGGAATGTCCACATGTCTGAAGTCAATTAAAATATATGTATACAAAATAAGACAGTTATGAAATTAAAAATAAGTTTCAAAAGACGGAAAATTCACAAAGAAAAGCGCACAGGTGATCCTACAAAAGACCACTGAGTTATACAATACAGAAAAATATTTCAGAATCCTTTAGTGCATGAATTCAGTCGAAATGCTTCTTATTATAAATAAGCATAAATAGAAATATATCTTAAATCCAGCACTTGGGCTCTCTCGAGCTGAGTGCGATGCTTCTAGGTGATGCTGAATAATTTATGTTAATGAGGACGCGGATCCTCTTGCAGTTTGTAGACATCGGCGTCCCGCCTCGTCTCTTTAGAATAAGCCAATCAGCAGCGAGTATTCGGTGAGCAGAGCTCACGCTATCTGGCCATTGGCCAATCCAAGGCTGCTGGTTGGCGAATGGACTGCAGGCGCAGTAGTATGATGTGATGTCACAGAGAGCATGCGTTTGGCAGATGTTACGAGAAAAAGAGCGTCATTTAACGTAGTTCTAAATGTGTAGTCTACGCTTACTATTTTAGCAAAATGACTATATAGGCATTTACGGTGGAATTTGGGAGAGTAAACAAATGGATTCATGCATTCTTAGGTATAACAAATGCATACAATGTCATTGTTGTTTATAATATAATTGTAAATATGTTGTTATATTATAATTATTGGTATTTTAGGCCTGTTGTATTAATGTCAGATTTGTTTTATAGTGTTGTAAATAAGATGATAAAACATTTCTTTTTGTATGTTTAATTAAAATGGTGAGATTCTGTTTCCATAGAGGGAACATTCACAAATTGATCTGTCCAAAAATCAAATTCAATCAATGTGAAAATTCTTTCATAATCAGAAGCCAACGATCAGTCTGTGCACCTGACAGACACTCAAGTTATAACTGAAAACATTTTGGATCTCTGTTTTGCGTGATGAACTCCTATAAATACTGTCAGTTTAATTAAATGCATAAGAATCAATGCATCATAATGCAAAACACATGTCTTGTGTGCATGCTTAAAATTTGCATCACTGAAGCCCAATACAACAAATAAAAAAATCAACTTTGAGATGTACTTATAAAATATTAGACAATTGGATGCTGGCATAATAATACAGAATAATACAGTAAGACACATTAGAGTAGAATCTCACAAAGCATTTAAGATAAAGCATTTGTCTGCATAATTATTCTAACACGGAAGTATCCATAATATCTACATGAGCAATAAAACAGGTCCACTATGTTTATAGTCTCTTTTGTGAACTTTGACATCAAAGTTCAGGCCTGCATGCTGGAGGTAAGAGAACTACAATTACCTTCATCACATGTTTAGAGGTGAACAAGACCAGACAACTAAATGTAACTCATGACAAATAAAATCAATGACTCTGTGTGAGAGATTGATGTCATGTTCATAAGAAGGGCTAGTCAAGAGTTGTGCAGTTGGGCTTAAAGTTAAGCCTGTTTGTCTTGTCCAAATACCTTCAGAAAGACAATTATGTCCACCTGTTACCTTATGAGTCACAAGATAAAAGAAAACCTTGACCTCATACCATTAAACAAGGGTTCATATGTTTCCTTTCTGAAGGTTTTCATGTCAGATGTGTCAGCACATGCCAGAGATCTTGACCCGGATCTGCAAATCTTGATGGTTCTAACAAAAACAAAAAAACAACAACAAAAAAAAGGCTTCCTTTTCTTTGTGCAAACTATAACTTCTTATTTTTGATTTTGGGGTGAAATGTGGACATGTTTTCTTTCCTTTTCCCTCACAAAACACTGTTTTTATTTGAGATCAGTTGATCAGTGTATTCATCTGAGATGCTGGGCAGCTGTGATGTGCATTAAAAGTCTGTTTGAAATAGTGTGGCCTTTTTATCTCATGCTCTTCACACTTGAGTGTAGACTCTGGAGGATGCTCTCCAAATAACTACTGACACACTGAATGAGTTCATTGAGGGATGTTTGAAAGTCGTATCCAAAGAAAAAGTGAATTTCAGCATGTCTTGCTACTTAGAAAAAAAAAGAAATACCGAAATGATTTGAATCTTTCTCTCACACACTTTACAATCACATATTAGAGTATTATCATCTACTTACAAGAGTATATCCCCGGTTTTAAACATTATAGGAATCTGTGTTTGGAATGCATTTCAGTGTGTATTGCTTTTTTGTTTTTATTTTGTTTTTATGTTTTAGGGTATCAAGGGTCATAATACATGACAGTGATTTCATACTCACAAAAATACAACATTGTGAACAGTTATCTACTTAAGAAAATCATTTTAAATGAGACTCAATTTCCCAATATGCCTTTATGATGTTCTTGTGGCTTCAGTGATAGTATAAGATGGCAATACCATGGTACTTTGATATATACCATGGCACGGAATGATTAACATATTCATATACCATAACCACGGCATTTACATGGTATACATATACATGGTACTTTTTTATTAGTAATGCAGCATTAAAACCCCTTGTATTCTAAAGGCATCTGGTCTTCTTTAAAAATTAAAAATAATCTTTTAAAATATGTTTGGTTCTATAACTCTAACATTCTTGAATAATTCCTGTTTTGGAAACATTGCAAATAGCTCCTGGTTTGTTTTTAATTTGCAAAAACGCAGTTCCACATTTAACCACACGATGTCGCTCTCGCTCTGTACTACAAAACACTTTGGTTTGCAGTACAGAGCGATATTGTGTGGTTAAATGTGGAACTTTTTTCTTTTTTTTTTTAAACAAAAACACACACACACACACAAACACACACACACACACACACACATACACACACATATATATATATATATATATATATATATATATATATATATATATATATATATATATATTATTTTGTATGATTTGGTACATTTTAAATGTGAAGTAAATTTTTCAAGATACTCCTTAAAATTATTAAATACAAATTTCAATAAACTGGCATTGGTTGAAACCATGGGTTGTGGTTGTAACCAGCACGATCTTGGACTGTAAGTATTCACTGTCAAAGAGGAACTGTATTGTAAAATTCCCCAGATAATTACGAAATACATTAAACAACTGTGTGTGTGTGTGTGTGTGTGTAATGCTTCTTTATTTATGCAGGGCCTTTTTTTGTAAAGTGCGTACTGGAAGACAAACTGAATCACTTAAAGGGATAGTTCACCCAAAAATGAAAAATGATTTACTCACACTCATGCCATCCCAGATGTCTATGACTTTCTTTCTTCTGCAGAAAATAAACAAAGAATTTCAGAAGAATATTTCAGCTCTGTAGGTCCATACAATAAAAGTAAATGGTGGCCAGACCTATCAAGCTCCATAAATCACATAAAGGCAGCATAAAAGTAATCCATGCGACTCCAGTGGTTAAATCCATGTCTTCAGAAGTGATATGATAGGTGTGGGTGAGAAACTGATCAATATTTAAAGGTGCACTCGGCAACTTTTGTCTTTGTGTCATCTTGGACTTACACTGACACCTAGCAGCTTGGATGCAGCACCATTTAAAATCAACAGTTTTCAGTTTCAGATGCCATGGTAGAAATTTAATATTCACAGTCAGCCATGATTACTTTAATCAGTGAGTGAAAGTGTCAAATAACAGGACAGTTACTGAGATTAAGCGAGTAGTATTGGGCTTGTCATGTGATTCTAACATGGCAGCCCCCATGTGCGGACCCTCTCCATGTAGAATAAAACAGCTTTTATAAGGCTATTGTTAAAACTGGAGTCTTCATTTTAATGTGAGTGGTCATGATTTCCTACATATTAATTTCTTTAGGAGTTAAACCTTTTTAATGAGGAAAAAAATTACAGAGTGCACCTTTAAGTCCTTTTTGCTATAAATCTGCACTTTCACTTTCAAAAAGGATTGAAATATTGATCTGTTTCTCACCCAAAGTTATTGCATCGCTTCAGAAGATATGGATTAAACTACTGGCGTCATCAGGATTACTTTTATACACATCTGGGATGGCATGAGGGAGAGAAAATCATGAGAGAATTTAAATTTTTGGGTGAACAATCCTTTGAGTTTCACTTGCCCTCCAAAAAAGAATAGTTTACTAAGGAGCGATTCAACTGCATTTTGTACAATCTAAAAATCTAAATGTACCTGAAAAATGTTGGGGGGGAAATTATTTTAAAAAAAGAAGAAGAGAAATAAACCAAATAACTATTGTTGAATACAAGCATGTGTGCAACAATGCAAATGTATACTTTGTTTTCTGACACAATGACCATTAGAATAAAGGACAAACACTTTTCATTGCTAAGTTTCAGGTGTTTAGTTTATTGTAGTGAATTTTATAAAATATCTGATGCAGAAAATGTAAAAAGAACACAGGATAGCATCCAGACTCATAAATACAGTATTTACACTTTATAATACACAGGTGAAAATAGGGCCTTTGGTCTGGAAAAACTATATATGGAAACAGTTAGTTTGAAGCAGATTGCTACAGTCCATTTTTTTTTTTTACCTCTATAGAAGACACAAATAAATGTTTTGGCTTAGTGAAGAAAGGAGCAATTCCTTTCAATAAGCAACAGGTTTTTTTCCTATAATGCACCTCAAGACAAAATAAACCCACTGAATCCCAGGCACTGAAAATGATGCACTTGTGCACCTGGCTAGTGAGACTGGCGTTTGGCACATGGATGGCACTACAGATGTGTTTACAAAGAACTGTCCTATGTGGTGGAATCTGATGGCTTCTTGTCTCTCTTCTTTTTCTTGGTCTTCTTGGCTTGGCAGGGTTTGCACACACAGCACAGGATGCAGGGAGAGGCCAGCAGCAGCAGTGGTGATGTCACTAGCACGATGATGCTGACGCCCACCAGTATACCTACAACCTGAACACACCAATACAAATGGCATGGAGTCAGAGAAGAAACTCAACCAGTTTGCTTGTGAGTAGTTCTTATCTATTGTGTCAATAGTAACAGTCATATCTTGATGATAAAAATATGTAAACAAATTTAAGGAATCTTCCAGGTTTAATACAAGTTAAGCTCAATCGACAGCATTTGTGCCGTATCGTTAATTACTACAAAAAATTATTTCGTCCCTCCTTATATTTAATAAAAGCAGAAATCGAGGTTACAGTAAGGCAATTACAATGGAAGTGAATGGGGCCAATTTTTGCAGGGTTTAAAAGGCAGAAATGTGAAGCTTATAATTTTAGAAAAGCACTTACATTAATTCTTCTGTTAAAACTTGTGTATTATTCTGTACAATTATATAAATAGTTGCTTTTACTGTGGTTTTAGGGTTTACAGCGTTACGTCGTCATGGCAACGAAGTTTAATCATCTTAACAAGCATATTGTTTATGTCTTGTGGCAAGACTTTTGAAACAGTGAGTATTATAATGTTAACGGATTGGCCCCCATTCACATCCATTGTAAGTTCCTCACTGGAAACTCATTATTTTGCTTTTTTTAAAGAAAAGGAGGGACAAGTCTAAAAAGTAATTAAAGTTGTGGTAATCAGCAATGTGCCACAAATGCTGTCGATTGAGCTTTACTTATATTGAACCCAGAATATTCCTTTAAGCACCAAAAATGAGAACGTTCCATCAGTTGCCTTCTAAATTTTAAGTGCTTCCTACAATGATTCATCACAGTTGTGTGGAAACCGCTAAATGTATAATATAATGAATAATCATGTTTGACATTCGAGCTAACCTGTGTCCTGTTCCACATGACGGAAGCTCTGGAGTGTCCCAGCTTGTTTCGGCATGGTCCTTTATCGTAATGTCTTAGGAAAATATCACCCTGTAAACATAGAGACATTTACATTTATTAATTTAGCAGATGCTTTTATCCAAAACAGCTTACAAATGAGGAATGCTACAACAAAAGCAATGAATGGTGAGACATTTAAGATACTGCAATACAAGAACAGTATATGCTGTATACCTTCCCAAAAAAGTACTGAGGTTGTACCATGGTACAGTTATGGTATCAGATCATCATACCATGGTACTTTGATATATACCATACTACTATATTATTACCATATTTATATACCACGGTATCTCCAAGGTACCGTTGTATTACCATCATTGTAGTGTCCAAAAAACAGTGGTTATGGTACATGGTTATTACCATGGTACCGTGTCCAAACAAACATTTTATTACCATGGTGCATTGCCAATAAAACATGGTATTGCTATGATGTCATATCAAATAGATAATGGTAATACCATGGACCTTTTGTTAGTGGCAGAACATTTGGAAACACATATAGAATGATCTCTTACATCCAAATTCTGTAGGCAGTACCAGCAGAACGTGTGTTTGCAGCTCTTGCACAGCATCTGAGCACAGCCCTGATTGCGTTCTATGTAGACGCCACACATGGGACACTGTTTAATCGTCGCATCAGTGTCATTGCTGGCCAGTTCACTGTAGAGATGACACACAGAGCTTGTTTGTGCAGGGACATGTTATCACAAAGATTTGATCATAGACTGAGGAATCTGTGAAGATTCATCTGTATGTTTGTTTGTTCATGAGGAAATGGGTGACACTGACCTGTCTGTTGATAGGGTCATCAGTGGCTGATACTGTGAGCAGGAGTGCCCGTCCTCCCAGAGGCCTCTGCAGCCACAGCAGAACACAGTATGGCACACAGGGCAGGGCACAGGAGCGGGTTTGCCTTCAGTACCAGGAGTCACACTGCACACGGCCTGACAGTCCAGCATGGGGCACCAGGCCTTACTGGGGTCCAACTGAACTCCTGAGAGAGAGAAAGAAAGAAAGAAAGAAAGAAAGGAAGAAAGGAAAAGAACAGAAAAGTAAAAAGAAATAAAAGAAAAGAAAGAAATCTTTAAAAAAAAATCTAAAAGGGGTTGTGACAATGTCATTTCCCTTGCTTGCAAAATTCACTTCCTCATTGTTATTTTTTATATTTTCATTTAGGTTTACTGCCTGCTGTCAGCAATCATTAAAATCTCATTACATTACATTCATGCATTTGCCGTTACCAGTGTTGGGGAGAAACACACGAAAAGTAGTGACCAACTAACATAACTACATTTTTCACTATCAAGCTAATTTTTCCGACGAGTAGTTACGTAGCATAACAAAAATGCTACATTTGTCACATTGTATTTCGAATGCAGCCGAAGGAGTAATCAAACATGATCACCTAAACTGTCCTCTCTTTCTCATATGTAGTGCTGGGAAATCCAAATCATTTAAGTGAATCAGTTCTCTTGGACAGTTCATGTAAATTAACCAGTACAATAAACGATTCACTTGTATGT
The DNA here is from genome assembly GCF_019703515.2 of Myxocyprinus asiaticus. Lineage (NCBI taxonomy): Eukaryota > Metazoa > Chordata > Actinopteri > Cypriniformes > Catostomidae > Myxocyprinus > Myxocyprinus asiaticus. Next base: position 8,743,701 of record NC_059359.1, read on the forward strand.
AGCTTTGGGACCTCAAATTCATTTTTGTGAGTCGGTTCGTTCATGTAAATGAGCTATTTTACTTAAACAATTAATTAATTCACTTGAGCAGTCTTAAAAGAACATTCCGGGTTTCGCTTAAGTTAAGCTAAATCGACAGTAAATTGTGGCATAATGTTGATTACCAAAAAATAAAATAAAAAATAATAATAATAATCATAATTTAGACTTGTCCCTCGAGGTAACATTGAGACACTTACAATGAAAGTGAATTCGGGCAATTTTTAGAGGAATATATGTGAAGATAATAATTTTATAAAAGCACTTGCATTAATTCTTCTGTTAAAACTCATGCATTATTCTGTAAAATTATTTAAATCGTAGATTTTAATGTTGTTTTTGGGTTTACACTGTTACATCGTTATGACAACAAAGTTGTAACATTGGATATAACTTTACACAGAAAAGTTAAGCAAGCGGTTTTATCACTTAGTACTTTATCTTAACATGCATACTGTAATGTTTACATCTTGTGGCTATACTTTTGAAACAGTGAGTATTTTAACATTTATGAATTGTCCCCCATTCACTTCCATTTTAAATGCCTGACTGTATCCCTGATTTTTGCTGAAGGGACTGACTATATTTTGTGTTTTCTAGTTTTATTAGTTTATCTTCAGTATAAATGTATATGTGTAATTTAATTTAATTAGGTTGAATTAGAACTTCTGATTGAAATAATATCATCTGAAAGTTATCCAATTTAAAAATATTTTTTTCTTTAAACAGATTAAATGTAGTTAGCTACTTTTTGTTAGTAACTTGTAGTGTAGCTAACTACTTTTTTTAAGAGGAGCTTGACTGAACTAGTTAGTTATGAATTGCTTGTAGCGTAGCTTCCCCAACACTGGTCATTACGCATTTGTCACACTTTTTATCAAGTGACTTTGAGTGCATTCAACCTATACATTTGATTAGTTTGAGTGTTCCCAAGGAATCAAACCCATAACATTGGCATTGTTTGCACCATGCTCGTCCACTTGAGCTATAAACACAGACTTTCTTGCCCCATTTAAAAAGGAATGCCAGTTTTACATTTTACTTTTACAATCGCTCCAACAATGGCATATCAGAGCTTGTTCTGCTCATTTCAGACAGTCCAGATGATCCCTAGTATATTGGGAGAGGTTCAGATGCAGAGAGACAGTGGAAGAAAATACCACAACTTCTGAATTCTGAATCAGCTCATTGTTTACCATTCTCTCTGGCACTTCTCTAACAGTAACGTAAATGCCATCAACACGAACCATGACTCACTTGAGCTGTATGATATAGCCGAAAGCCTTTTATAAAACGGATAGTCATGACTCTAAATTCTAATTGGATGAGCTGCATTCCCAGTGGCTGTTAAATAGTGATACTATACTTACTGCTTTATTTAAGAAACAGAGGCCACACCACCAGCTAACACCTGCAATAACCAATGGCTGACATAGATTCAGTCCATAAACCGAGGCCAAAATCATCAATTGTAACTCCTAGAGTTTTCAAGTTACATCCACCAAACTCAGCACAGACCTTTACTCTGTTCTGACTCGGGTTGCAATATCTTTTCTAAACAAGCGAAATAACCATTTTTGCACAATGGACCATCAAATATCCAAAAAAATAAAAAACATAGACTTAGACTTACATTCACAGAATGTTTAAACGGGCCAATGGAATGCTCGTTAATTCAAACTCTGTCAAAAATCCAAATGTAAACAAACACAAACAAGGCTGCCATATCATGGCTTTAGGTTACAGTACAAAATCAATCCATTCATTTATCCAGCCATCCATTTATTTATCCATCTGTCCATCCATCCATCTTTTTAAAACTTCTAAACAAAGGCTTTGTCTTGACAAACTTCACATCTATAGTTTTGTATTAACCCTTATCTCAAACTCTTTGTTCCTGTCATTTATATTCCCTCCAGGACTTACAGTAACACAATCCTTTAAAGGGAAGTGACACATATACATACATGAGCAGCGAGAGCACATACCTCTTTCAAATCGAAGCCGCTGATAAAGCTCGACCTGATCACTGGTAGCAAAGGAGGCAATCTGTACAAACAAGGAAATTATTTTATATTGAGATCATGTTGCAACAGCTACAGAACTTATAATAACACACAAATAGCACATAATTGGTGAACAAATCAGGAAAGAAAGAATTGTCTTGGGTTCCTCTTTCAATGTAGGTCTATAAAACAATTTGCCCATTAATCATCCGGATTCGAAAAAATTATAATCATCAAAAAAATTACTGAGTGCAGCTTAAACACTTAGTTTTAGGAGTTTGTTTAAATCCTTAACCATTAGTATGTGCAATAGTAATAGCGATGCTTGCCTTTATTTAGCAAATGTCACTGATTAAACAGAAGCTATATGTTTGGTATAATAGAGGGATTTCAGTGATGTGTGTGTAAACAACCGTGTTTATGCAGTCAACGGCGGAACTTGAAACATCCAGTGTGCATGTGTGTGTTGTTGTCTTGATTGTGAGAAAGAAGAACAGAGAGACTGACAGAAGTACCTCTGAATCCAGAAGAGTTCTAGCGTTCTTGCAGGCCGGGTCGGGGCAGGTAATGGCACTTCCAGCACCACCCCGAATAGCCAGCTGCACATACTGCCTTAAACACTGCAAACACAAGCAGAGCTGTGACTTTCCCCAATAAAACTTATTTAAAACCAAAGTGTGTAGCTTTTTCGATGTTAAATGTTTTCTCCTATCCCAACTTAATATGCAGACAATTACAAGTAAACCATTCGTAGGTTGATTTGGTTTGTTTGAGAGTCCCAACCGGCCGATAATGCAACAGTAGTCTCGCATAACCAGCCCTTTGACTAAACTTACAAAGGTCTGGACTGTATAGCAGCTTTAAGTGGCACCTACTTAGACTAGAAAAAGCCTTCTAACTGACAAGTAAAGCGATCAATCGCAGTTTTGTCATCACGAAGCCGTTTAGGGGCAGGGTATCTGAGATATTTCATACCATAATAGAAGACCGACATGGGAAAATAAATACTTATATAATGGCTCTGCAGTCTCTGTGAACGACTGCACAGGAAACACACAGGAAAATATCGGAAAATGTGTAGAGAGTGCAAGTATAGGACACAAAACCTCATCACAGAGTATTTCACAGACATAACTAAGTAAACAAAACAGTATACAGTATGCAGTTATGCTCGTAGATAATATCCACTCTAATTTCTGTTACATGCTTCAAACGAAACTCTGATGAAACTCAAACGAAACGGAGTGATGAAAAGTCCTGTGTGCTTCTACTTGCGGATGTTCCGTCAAACCAGCCAATGGAGTGGCTGGAGAAAGTGTTTTGCAATTTTGTGTGCTATGTGCATCAGACAGTTAGAACACAGACTGTGGGCGGTCCGTAGGTGTGCCGTCTGAGGTTGAGACTACAGCAACCGTGACTCAACCAATGGTAAGGGTTTGGGGCTGGACTATCTTTTTGTGCCATCAACATTCATTGGTCGGGCAAACAGATAATCCTGCCCCAAAATCACTGTACTGGTTGACTTTGTTTAACCCTCTACGAAAACGTTGGAAAACAAATGTTATAACCATTAACTAATAATCATCGGCAAGTAAATTTTTGTTTTTTCGTTCCAGATTTTTGATGACTTGTAAACATAATGCAACTTATAAAGTTATTAAGCAAACTGGCAAGGGGGCCATCATGTAGTATTCATATACTGTATATAACTTCACATGCTATAGTATGTGTAGAGTGTATATTTAATTTTTTATTTTGCTTTTCATCATTTCAATCACATTTTAGCTTTTTACAAATTTCACATTCTATCAATTTATATGATGTCATGAAGTTACATTTATAATAATGATTACAAGCTATTGTCCCTAATAATGAAAATAGAATTCATCATATAACATTTAAGTGCTACTTTATTACTGTAACACATTAGGTTTATGGGGCAGGGCTTTGCACAGGTTTTAACTGCATAGATGCAAGAGATTATTTGTTAAATTCAATATTTACACTGTTTGTTGAGGTTAAAATGTTTGATTGCCCCTTTAAATATTGATTTATGTACATATTTTATTACACTTACAACATTTTGTTACATGTTTGTTTATATGAATAATTTCTTCGATTTCCAATAATTTCCAATGGAGTTTACATTGATTTGAATAACCAGCACTAAAATGGTACTGTCTCTTTTAGGTGAGAAGGGTCTGCCTGCATGCTGCAAGACTACTACAAGACACGCCCCAATACAAGTTATGTCCCCTTCAAATAACCGGCGAAATGCTGAAGTCTAGCAACAGTTGGATGTCACATCCATACACTGAGTTTGTTGTGTTTATTTGAAGTCCAGCAGAGTAACCCTACACCTACACCTATCTCTACCCCTAAACCTAACCCTAACCACAAAGATTAAAAAATGAATAATTTGTACATTTATTAAATATACTGCAACTTAAAAATTCTATTGAATACAATCATGCCGCCGTATCACTAGGTGGCGCAGTGTGGAGAAATGTGATGAAGAGTAGAAGAAGCTAGCGGTATGCTAAGCTAAAAGGCTAACCTTTTAGCTTGTGAGCTAACTGGAGAAAACATAATTTCACCATCTATATCTTCAGATTAATAATATGATATGTGACATGTATTTTAAAAGTTATTTTTTGCTATATTTACACAGTTAAAACAACATGAATCATACAGCAATTGCATAGGATTTTAATAGTTCTTTTACCCAATACAATTGCTTTATGATCAAAGGGGGGTGTTACTTGCAGCGGGCGTTTACGGTTGGCAGCACATTAACAAGAGAAGTTGCACGGTTGTTTTTACCTCATCTGTGCAATGTTCTATTAGAATTCAAGTTTCTTTTCAACAGCTGACTGAACAAAACAGAGCAATGTTTTGATAGCACCACTAGTTGTCTCTAATATTAAACGAAGTAAGGAGAAATCATTTTGCCATCAAAAAATACAGTCCAAAGATATGCAGTCTAACCAGCAAACAGTTCTGTGTTCTGTGACTATAGTGCAGTCAGCTGTTCAGAGAAATAGGCTAGCCTGGCTAATCTTAAATAGCATGTGAAAGAAAATATCCCCCATTCCGCTATTGTCCTTTGTTCATTTCTGCTATTCACAGCGACCTTGTGCTAATAAACCAGACCACAGCTAAAGATAAACTCCAGCTTATGGCAAGATGTGTACGTGAACATGACTCCACTATAGCACTTACACTTTTAGTATAATACCAACAACTTATTCTGTTGCAGAAAACACTTAAACTGTGAGATATACCTACACTATAATGTTAAAATAAAGACAGTAGTAGTGCAGTGGTTCTCAACTGGTTTCGCATCGGGACACAGATTTTACACTGGACATCAAGTGGCGACCCACCATAGTAAAAAAACATAACCTTTATTTAATGCATCCTGGGTTGCGTTTTCTTTTATCTTGCTTAGTTTTGTTCATGGTTTTCAAGTATAAATATATGTATCAAGTGACATTAGTCTTGTTGTAGATATCAACAACAAAAAGTTATTTTCCCCCTTTTAAAAGTTAATGAGAATATTTATTTATATGATTATATGAGCCTTATATTAACTATCCAGTTTATTTCCTAATATCAAACATCATTCTACCAGAACATATTGCTATTACGTAGAAGGAAAACTTTATTCATAATTTGTCCACATGTCTTGGAGGTCCAGACTTTAATGCCCTTTATGTACTTGCCCTTAGATTTACTCTGCAATGACATATAAGCACATGTAAGACCACGATGGCTCCTCATTAACATTGACCTGACGATGGTAATGAGGAGCCATCGTGGTCTTACATGTGCTTATATGTCATTACAATGTAAATATAAGGGCAAGTACATAGAATCTATACTATTTTTTATAAACAATATAATTTCTAATAATATTAATAACAATAATAAATTATATTGTTTATAAAAAAAATAGTATAGATTCTACCTAATAGATTATTTAATATGAAACGATAAAATATTTGATAAAATATCACAGTTACTGTTACTACTGTAAAATCGTAAGACATTTTTGTAAGGGTGATGATGTGTAATTTAAAAAACAACAACAACAACTTTATTTTGGCGCATAGCACAGTGTTGCCCTGTTTCACCTCACTGCTGTTCATAATGTCGGGGCTGCCTGTTTGAGAGGTTTGACTTTATCCATAGCTGAACTAGAAAAATTTGACTTCAAACTTGCGTTGATGCACGGCGGGTGCGCATGTCAGAGATACATTAGATTAGAGCAGAACAGATCACTGGTGCGAGTTGTTCCGTTACACTCGTGCGGAAAAAAAAGAAAGAAATCGCATTGCAGATGAGAAGCCTTTTTGCGTGTAAAGCGCTGAACGCAAGATTATCGTTAAATTTTCCTTGGCAGTCCTAAATTTCACTTGGGCAGCCCCCGAAAATTGTTCAATGGGAGAACCATGGCATTGTTCTTTCCCTGCCGTCCACGACCCAGTCGGAATAGACCTGTGACCCACCAGTTGAGAAACACTGTACTAGTGTGTTTCAGAATATTTATAACCTTACCTGCACACAGAAAACGCAGTTACAAGACTGAAGTGTGCTGGTGTCCAGTTCAGGGCAGTCCGTCAGGCAGAGTTTGCAGTGGATCATGCCGGTTTCAGTCTCCATGCTGGACTTTTTTTTCAGGCTTTTTTGTTGTTTAGAAATGGTGGAGTGATGTCCTCCATGCTTCTAAAAGATACAAGAGAGAAACAAATAGCTGAAAGAGACAGACTGCAACGCTGTTTAAAAGTGTCAACGTCAGAAAGGTTTCCTCTGAGTGCAATTGAGCAATAATGGAAATGAATCTTTTTTTTTTTTTTTTTTTTACAAGAACGTTAAGGCCTACTTCTGAAAAATAGTGTGTATACAGTCACTCACAAACATTACAAAACGGTTAGAAAAGTTAGCCAGATGAATGAATAGCATTTAAAGACTGTAAAATGCACTGTTAAAGTAAGTCATCACTGTTAATAACCTCAAGTGCTCTTCTGTTCTGTACACCAACTCAAAACCTGCACAACCTGCCTTATTAAATAGCAAAGCAGCATGGGACAGCAAACAAGTTGATCCGGAGAAACAAGACGGATAGATTCCACCCTAGGCCTTCATGGATTCTTCTAGTCAACAATGCCTTCCTGCATTGCGAATACTGAACGGGAAGAAGTGATAATAACATAATCCAGGATAAAGCTAGATTAGAGGGCCCCGCCTGCTACAACAGATCAGAAAAATAGAGAACAAGAGAAAAGCATGAGGCTGGGAGAATGGTGATGTTGATCGGGCATTATCCATGCCACATTTGTGCTTTTTAGATTTATGTCTGCCCTGTCATGATCAATGTGGTCACTGCCCTAAATGTCCACTGTCTCTCCCCTTAACTATTGATTCATTAAGACAAGTGTGATGTCCACCAACACTTGCAGTTGAATGTGCAGAATTCTTTTTTGCCATGTCATTGTCTTTTTGCTGGTACATGACAGCAAGATTTATTTGTTTTGTTTTGTTTTGTTTTTCAATACAAGCAATATTTCACACCTCAAAATAGAACAAGAGTAAAATGTGCTGAATCAATTTTTGGCTGGAATATGATTTTTATATTAAGGCAACGTCCTGGTACACTATTGATTAGCCCCGGCCGAAACATTGCCACTGAATTCTTTGTCACAACTCATAAAGAAGTGGGTCACTGAGTAAATCTAGATGAACTTTAGTTTAGTAGTCTACAGACGGATTTTGGCATTAACACAAAACTGGAAATTATTTACATATGCTTTGGTTTTGAGCACAGGGAAGTGAACATCACATGAGCGAACCACTAACAATGATTACAACTTTTGATTGTGTGAAAGTATGCTGAAGAACAGAAAATAACTAATTCAGCTCAAAGACCTTTAGTCACTTTAGTGAATTAATTTGCAATGCCCTTTATTACTGACAAATAGCAAAATCTAAAAAAAATTCTGTCTTGTGCAATAGCTCACAGAAAGACAGTGTAATCTTGTATGATCGTTTTAAGACCAGACTAATGCATGAAGTCTGTATGAACTGAAACACTCAGGTCAAACATTCAAGCATAAACCAGACACACTGGCCATGTTTGAAATAGCATACTAATTATACTATCTTTGTAGTATATAATATACATCCTGTGCCCAGTATACAATACAACAGATCCAGAGTTGGGAAGTAACGGAATACATGTAACGAGATTATATATTTAAAATACTAAATATTAGTAACTGTATTCTACTACAGTTTCAATTTAAATAGTTTGTAATCAGAGTACAGTTACATTCAAAAAAAGTAATTTGATTTCTTAAGAGATTACTTTGTATTTTATTGTAATTTGTTCCATATAATATTGAGTGTATTCAGTTGGAAAACATTTATTCATATAAAATGATGCAATCAAAAGAGCGTTTGAACAGAGGTGAAACACTTTCTTCAGACAGAGAAATAAGTTTAAGTAAGTTTGGAGCAGCAGAAATAGAAATAAACCTTGTGTAAACTGTCATGTGAACTTTTAACTTTATGCTAACCCTTACAAAAAATCTAGAGTTCTGGCAAACTAGCCGCAAATTTAGCGCTCATTATTTTCACATGAAAATGAACTTGTGATTCACCGCAAATGCTTACCAGAAGTTAGTGGTAAACCTACAGCAGACCTTTGCCGCAAGTTTACCACAAAGCTCGTTTGCAAGTGAAAATAATCAGTGGCAAATTCTCAAAAATCTTGATTTTTGTAAGGGAAGCTAAAATGCTATTTCTATTCATTTTACATGCGCCTGTTACCAGACACGATCATATTTTATTTTATCAAGAAAATCCATATTAGATCTTTTTTTTCTCTCTCTAGTAAGGCAAAAATCTTATTATTGATGAGAATTTTTTTTGTTTTCTATAAAATATCTAAAAATCCTTAAAACAAGATCAATTTTCTTCATCTTGTTTTAGAAGCAACACTGCATAGATATTCTCTTTTTCAGCG